>NW_027479690.1:0-78036 GCF_051014685.1 Ptiloglossa arizonensis
ATATAACATATAACGTATAACGTATAACGAATAACGTATAACGTATAACGTATAACGTATAACGTATAACGTACAACGTATAACGTATAACGTATAGCGTATAACGCATAACGTATAACGCATAACGTACAACGTATAACGTATAGCGTATAACGTATAACGTATAACGTATACGTATAACGTATAACGTATAACGTATAACGTATAACGTATAACGTATAACGTATAACGTATAACGTATAACGTATAACGTATACTATAACGTATAACGTATAACGTATAACGTATATCCTATAACGCATAACGTATAACGTATAACGTACAACGTATAACGTATAACGTATAGCGTATAACGCATAACGTATAACGCATAACGTACAACGTATAACGTATAGCGTATAACGTATAACGTATAACGTATAACGTATAACGTTTAACGTATAACGTATAACGTATAACGTATAACGTATAACGTATAACGTATAACGTATAACGTATAACGTATAACGTATAACGTATAACGTATAACGTATAACGTATAACGTATAACGTATAACGTATAACGTATAACGTATAACGTATAACGTATAACGAATAACGTATAACGTATAACGTATAACGTATGACGTATCACGTATAAGGTATGACCTATAGCGCATAACGTATAGCGTATAACGCGAGTAACGTATAACGTATAACGTATAACGTATAACGTATAACGTATAACGTATAACGTATAACGTATAACGTACAACGTATAACGTATAACGTATAACGTATATCGTATAACGTATAACGTATAACGTATAACGTATAACGTATAACGTATAACGTATAACGTAAAACGTATAACGTATAACGTATAACGTATAACGTATAACGTATAACGTATAACGTATAACGTATAACGTATAACGTATAACGTATAACGTATGACGTATAACGTATAACGTATAACTATAACGTATAACGTATAACGTATAACGTATAACGTATAACGTATAACGTATAACGTATAACGTATAACGTATAACGTATAACGTATAACGTATAACGTATAACCTATAACGTATAACGTATAACGTATAACGTATAACGTATATCCTATAACGCATAACGTATAACGTATAACGTATAACGTATATCCTATAACGCATAACGTATAACGTATAACGTATATCGTATAACGTATAACGTATAACTTAAAACGTATAACGTATAACGTATATCCTATAACGCATAACGTATAACGTATAACGTATAACGTATATCCTATAACGCATAACGTATAACGTATAACGTATATCGTATAACGTATAACGTATAACTTAAAACGTATAACGTATAACGTATAACGTATAACGTATAACGTATAACGTATAACGCATAACGTATACCGTATAACGTATAACGTATAACGTATAACGTATAACGTATAACGTATAACGTATAACGTATAACGTATAACGTTTAACGTATGACGTATAACGTATATCGTATAACGTATAACGTATAACGTACAACGTTTAACGTATAACGCATATCGTATAACGTATAACGTATAACGTATAACGTATAACGTTTAACGTATAACGTATGACGTATAACGTATAACGTATAACGTATAACATATAACATATAACGTATAACGTATAACGAATAACGTATAACGTATAACGTATAACGTATAACGTATAACGTACAACGTATAACGTATAACGTATAGCGTATAACGCATAACGTATAACGCATAACGTACAACGTATAACGTATAGCGTATAACGTATAACGTATAACGTATAACGTATAACGTATAACGTATAACGTATAACGTATAACGTATAACGTATAACGTATAACGTATAACGTATAACGTATAACGTATAACGTATAACGTATAACGTATAACGTATAACGTATATCCTATAACGCATAACGTATAACGTATAACGTACAACGTATAACGTATAACGTATAGCGTATAACGCATAACGTATAACGCATAACGTACAACGTATAACGTATAGCGTATAACGTATAACGTATAACGTATAACGTATAACGTTTAACGTATAACGTATAACGTATAACGTATAACGTATAACGTATAACGTATAACGTATAACGTATAACGTATAACGTATAACGTATAACGTATAACGTATAACGTATAACGTATAACGTATAACGTATAACGTATAACGTATAACGTATAACGTATAACGAATAACGTATAACGTATAACGTATAACGTATGACGTATCACGTATAAGGTATGACCTATAGCGCATAACGTATAGCGTATAACGCGTAACGTATAACGTATAACGTATAACGTATAACGTATAACGTATAACGTATAACGTATAACGTATAACGTACAACGTATAACGTATAACGTATAACGTATATCGTATAACGTATAACGTATAACGTATAACGTATAACGTATAACGTATAACGTATAACGTAAAACGTATAACGTATAACGTATAACGTATAACGTATAACGTATAACGTATAACGTATAACGTATAACGTATAACGTATAACGTATAACGTATGACGTATAACGTATAACGTATAACGTATAACGTATAACGTATAACGTATAACGTATAACGTATAACGTATAACGTATAACGTATAACGTATAACGTATAACGTATAACGTATAACGTATAACGTATAACGTATAACGTATAACGTATAACGTATAACGTATAACGTATAACGTATAACGTATAACGTATAACGTATAACGTATAACGTATAAAGTATAACGTATAACGTATAACGTATATCCTATAACGCATAACGTATAACGTATAACGTATAACGTATATCCTATAACGCATAACGTATAACGTATAACGTATATCGTATAACGTATAACGTATAACTTAAAACGTATAACGTATAACGTATAACGTATAACGTATAACGTATAACGTATAACGCATAACGTATACCGTATAACGTATAACGTATAACGTATAACGTATAACGTATAACGTATAACGTATAACGTATAACGTATAACGTATAACTTATAACGTAAAACGTATTACATATTACGTATAACGAGTAACGTATAACGTATAACGTATAACGTATAACGTATAACGTATAACGTATAACGTATAACGTATAACGTATAACGTATAACGTATAACGTATAACGTATAACGTATAACGTATAACGTATAACGTATAACGTATAACGTATAACGTATAACGTATAACGTATAACGTATAACGTATTACGTATAACGTATAACGTATAACGTATAACGTATAACGTATAACGTAAAACGTATAACGTATAACGTATAACGTATAACGTATAACGTATAACGTATAACGTATAACGTATAACGTATAACGTATAACGTATAACGTATAACGTATAACGTATAACGTATAACGTATAACGTATAACGTATAACGTATAACGTATAACGTATAACGTATAACGTATAACGTATAACGTATAACGTATAACGTATAACGTATAACGTATAACGTATAACGTATAACGTATAACGTATATCCTATAACGCATAACGTATAACGTATAACGTATAACGTATATCCTATAACGCATAACGTATAACGTATAACGTATATCGTATAACGTATAACGTATAACTTAAAACGTATAACGTATAACGTATAACGTATAACGTATAACGTATAACGTATAACGCATAACGTATACCGTATAACGTATAACGTATAACGTATAACGTATAACGTATAACGTATAACGTATAACGTATAACGTATAACGTATAACTTATAACGTAAAACGTATTACATATTACGTATAACGAGTAACGTATAACGTATAACGTATAACGTATAACGTATAACGTATAACGTATAACGTATAACGTATAACGTATAACGTATAACGTATAACGTATAACGTATAACGTATAACGTATAACGTATAACGTATAACGTATAACGTATAACGTATAACGTATAACGTATAATGTATAACGTATAACGTATAACGTATAACGCATTACGTATAGCGTATAACGCATAATGTATAACGTATAACTTATAACGTATAACGTAAAACGTATAATGTATAACGTATAACGTATAACTTATAACGTACAACGTATAACGTATAACATATAACGTATAACGCATAACGTATAACGCATAACGTAAAACGTATTACATATTACGTATAACGAGTAACGTATAACGTATAACGTATAACGTATAACGTGTAACGTATAACGTATAACGTATAACGTATAACGTATAACGTATAACGTATAACGTATAACGTATAACGTATAACGTATAACGTATAACGTTTAACGTATAACGTATAACGTATAACGTATAACGTATAACGTATAACGTATAACGTATAACGTATAACGTATAACGTATAACGTATAACGTATAACGTATAACGTATAACGTATATCCTATAACGCATAACGTATAACGTATAACGTATAACGTATATCCTATAACGCATAACGTATAACGTATAACGTATATCGTATAACGTATAACGTATAACTTAAAACGTATAACGTATAACGTATAACGTATAACGTATAACGTATAACGTATAACGCATAACGTATACCGTATAACGTATAACGTATAACGTATAACGTATAACGTATAACGTATAACGTATAACGTATAACGTATAACGTATAACTTATAACGTAAAACGTATTACATATTACGTATAACGAGTAACGTATAACGTATAACGTATAACGTATAACGTATAACGTATAACGTATAACGTATAACGTATAACGTATAACGTATAACGTATAACGTATAACGTATAACGTATAACGTATAACGTATAACGTATAACGTATAACGTATAACGTATAACGTATAACGTATAACGTATAACGTATAACGTATAACGTATAACGTATAACGTATAACGTATAACGTATAACGTATAACGTATAACGTATAACGTATAACGTATAACGTATAACGTATAACGTATAACGTATAACGTATAACGTATAACGTATAACGTATAACGTATAACGTATAACGTATAACGTATAACGTATAACGTATAACGTATAACGTATAACGTATAACGTATAACGTATAACGTATAACGTATAACGTATAACGTATAACGTATAACGTATAACGTATAACGTATAACGTATAACGTATAACGTATAACCTATAACGTATAACGTATTCCGTATAACGTATAACGTATAACGTATAACGTATAACGTATAACGTATAATGTATAACGTATAACGTATAACGTATAACGTAAAACGTATAACGTATAACGTATAACGTATGACGTATCACGTATAAGGTATGACCTATAACGCATTACGTATAGCGTATAACGCATAATGTATAACGTATAACGTATAACGTATAACGTATAACTTATAACGTATAACGTATAACGTATAACGTATAACGTATAACGTATAACGTATAACGTATAACGTATAACGTATAACGTATAACGTATAACGTATAACGTATAACGTATAACGTATAACGTATAACGTATAACGTAAAACGTATAACGTATAACGTATAACGTATAACGTATAACGTATAACGTATAACGTATAACGTATAACGTATAACGTATAACGTATAACGTATAACGTATAACGTATAACGTATAACGTATAACGTATAACGTATAACGTATAACGTATAACGTATAACGTATAACGTATAACGTATAACGTATAACGTATAACGTATATCCTATAACGCATAACGTATAACGTATAACGTATAACGTATAACGTATAACGTAAAACGTATAACGTATAACGTATAACGTATGACGTATCACGTATAAGATATGACCTATAACGCATTACGTATAGCGTATAACGCATAATGTATAACGTATAACGTATAACGTATAACGTATAACTTATAACGTATAACGTATAACGTATAACGTATAACGTATAACGTATAACGTATAACGTATAACGTATAATGTATAACGTATAACGTATAACGTATAACGCATTACGTATAGCGTATAACGCATAATGTATAACGTATAACTTATAACGTATAACGTAAAACGTATAATGTATAACGTATAACGTATAACTTATAACGTACAACGTATAACGTATAACATATAACGTATAACGCATAACGTATAACGCATAACGTAAAACGTATTACATATTACGTATAACGAGTAACGTATAACGTATAACGTATAACGTATAACGTGTAACGTATAACGTATAACGTATAACGTATAACGTATAACGTATAACGTATAACGTATAACGTATAACGTATAACGTATAACGTATAACGTTTAACGTATAACGTATAACGTATAACGTATAACGTATAACGTATAACGTATAACGTATAACGTATAACGTATAACGTATAACGTATAATGTATAACGTATAACGTATAACGTATAACGCATTACGTATAGCGTATAACGCATAATGTATAACGTATAACTTATAACGTATAACGTAAAACGTATAACGTATAACGTATAACGTATAACGTATAACGTATAACGTATAACGTATAACGTATAACGTATAACGTATAACGTATAACGTATAACGTATAACGTATAGCGTATAACGTATAACGTATAACGTATAACGTATAACGTATAACGTATAACGTATAACGTATAACGTATAACGTATAACGTATAACGTATAACGTATAACGTATAACGTATAACGTATAACGTATAACGTATAACGTATAACGTATAACGTATAACGTATAACGTATAACGTATAACGTATAACGTATAACGTATAACGTATAACGTATAACGTATAACGTATAACGTATAACGTATAACGTATAACGTATAACGTATAACGTATAACGTATAACGTATAACGTATAACGTATAACGTATAACGTATAACGTATAACGTATAACGTATAACGTATAACGTATAACGTATAACGTATAACGTATAACGTATAACGTATAACGTATAACGTATAACGTATAACGTATAACGTATAACGTATAACGTATAACGTATAACCTATAACGTATAACGTATTCCGTATAACGTATAACGTATAACGTATAACGTATGACGTATAACGTATAATGTATAACGTATAACGTATAACGTATAACGTAAAACGTATAACGTATAACGTATAACGTATGACGTATCACGTATAAGGTATGACCTATAACGCATTACGTATAGCGTATAACGCATAATGTATAACGTATAACGTATAACGTATAACGTATAACTTATAACGTATAACGTATAACGTATAACGTATAACGTATAACGTATAACGTATAACGTATAACGTATAACGTATAACGTATAACGTATAACGTATAACGTATAACGTATAACGTATAACGTATAACGTAAAACGTATAACGTATAACGTATAACGTATAACGTATAACGTATAACGTATAACGTATAACGTATAACGTATAACGTATAACGTATAACGTATAACGTATAACGTATAACGTATAACGTATAACGTATAACGTATAACGTATAACGTATAACGTATAACGTATAACGTATAACGTATAACGTATAACGTATAACGTATAACGTATAACGTATAACGTATAACGTATAACGTATAACGTATATCCTATAACGCATAACGTATAACGTATAACGTATAACGTATAACGTATAACGTAAAACGTATAACGTATAACGTATAACGTATGACGTATCACGTATAAGATATGACCTATAACGCATTACGTATAGCGTATAACGCATAATGTATAACGTATAACGTATAACGTATAACGTATAACTTATAACGTATAACGTATAACGTATAACGTATAACGTATAACGTATAACGTATAACGTATAACGTATAATGTATAACGTATAACGTATAACGTATAACGCATTACGTATAGCGTATAACGCATAATGTATAACGTATAACTTATAACGTATAACGTAAAACGTTTAATGTATAACGTATAACGTATAACTTATAACGTACAACGTATAACGTATAACGTATAACGTATAACGCATAACGTATAACGCATAACGTAAAACGTATTACATATTACGTATAACGAGTAACGTATAACGTATAACGTATAACGTATAACGTGTAACGTATAACGTATAACGTATAACGTATAACGTATAACGTATAACGTATAACGTATAACGTATAACGTATAACGTATAACGTATAACGTATAACGTTTAACGTATAACGTATAACGTATAACGTATAACGTATAACGTATAACGTATAACGTATAACGTATAACGTATAACGTATAACGTATAACGTATAACGTATAACGTATAACGTATAACGAATAACGTATAACGTATAACGTATAACGTATGACGTATCACGTATAAGGTATGACCTATAGCGCATAACGTATAGCGTACAACGCGTAACGTATAACGTATAACGTATAACGTATAACGTATAACGTATAACGTATAACGTATAACGTATAACGTATAACGTATAACGTATAACGTATAACGTATAACGTATAACGTATAACGTATAACGTATATCGTATAACGTATAACGTATAACGTATAACGTATAACGTATAACGTATAACGTATAACGTAAAACGTATAACGTATAACGAATAACGTATAACGTATAACGTACGACGTATAACGTACAACGTATAACGTATAACGTATAACGTAAAACGTATAACGTATAACGTATAACGTATAACGTATAACGTATAACGTATAACGTATAACGTATAACGTATAACGTATAACGTATAACGTATAACGTATAACGTATAACGTATAACGTATAACGTATAACGTATAACGTATAACGTATAACGTATAACGTATAACGTATAACGTATAACGTATAACGTATAACGTATAACGTATAACGTATAACGTATAACGTATAACGTATAACGTATAACGTATAACGTATAACGTATAACGTATAACGTATAACGTATAACGTATAACGTATAACGTATAACGTATAACGTATAACGTATAACGTATATCCTATAACGCATAACGTATAACGTATAACGTATAACGTATAACGTATAACGTAAAACGTATAACGTATATCGTATAACGTATAACGTATAACGTATAACGTATAACGTATAACGTATAACGTATAACGTAAAACGTATAACGTATAACGTATAACGTATAACGTATAACGTATAACGTATAACGTATAACGTATAACGTATAACGTATAACGTGTAACGTATAACGTATAACGTATAACGTATAACGTATAACGTATAACGTATAACGTATAACGTATAACGTATAACGTATAACGTATAACGTATAACGTATAACGTATAACGTATAACGTATAACGTATAACCTATAACGTATAACGTATAACGTGTAACGTATAACGTATAACGTATAACGTATAACGTATAACGTATAACGTATAACGTATAACGTATAACGTATAACGTATATCCTATAACGCATAACGTATAACGTATAACGTATAACGTATATCCTATAACGCATAACGTATTACGTATAACGTATATCGTATAACGTATAACGTATAACTTAAAACGTATAACGTATAACGTATAACGTATAACGTATAACGTATAACATATAACGCATAACGTATACCGTATAACGTATAACGTATAACGTATAACGTATAACGTATAACGTATAACGTATAACGTATAACGTATAACGTATAACGTATAACGTATAACTTATAACGTAAAACGTATTACATATTACGTATAACGAGTAACGTATAACGTATAACGTATAACGTATAACGTATAACGTATAACGTATAACGTATAACGTATAACGTATAACGTATAACGTATAACGAATAACGTATAACGTATAACGTATAACGTATAACGTATAACGTATAACGTATAACGTATAACGTATAACGTATAACGTATAACGTATAACGTATAACGTATAACGTATAACGTATAACGTATAACGTATAACGTATAACGTATAACGTATAACGTATAACGTATATCGTATAACGTATAACGTATAACGTATAACGTATAACGTATAACGTATAACGTATAACGTATAACGTATAACGTATAACGTATAACGTATAACGTATAACGTATAACGTATAACGAATAACGTATAACGTATAACGTATAACGTATGACGTATCACGTATAAGGTATGACCTATAGCGCATAACGTATAGCGTATAACGCGTAACGTATAACGTATAACGTATAACGTATAACGTATAACGTATAACGTATAACGTATAACGTGTAACGTATAACGTATAACGTATAACGTATAACGTATATCGTATAACGTATAACGTATAACGTATAACGTATAACGTATATCCTATAACGCATAACGTATAACGGATAACGTATAACGTATAACGTATAACGTATAACGTATAACGTATAACGTATAACGTATAACGTATAACGTATAACGTATAACGTATAACGTATAACGTATAACGTATAACGTATAGCGTATAACGTATAACGTATAACGTATAAAGTATAACGTATAACGTATAACGTATAACGTATATCGTATAACGTATAACGTATAACGTATAACGTTTAACGTATAACGTATAACGTATAACGTATAACGTATAACGTATAACGTATAACGTATAACGTATAACCTATAACGTATAACGTATAACGAATAACGTATAACGTATAACGTATAACGTATAACGTATAACCTATAACGTATAACGTATAACGAATAACGTATAACGTATAACGTATAACGTATAACGTACAACGTATAACGAATAACGTATAACGTATAACGCATAACGTATAACGTATAACGCATAACGTACAACGTATAACGTATAGCGTATAACGTATAACGTATAACGTATAACGTATAACGTCTAACGTATAACGTATAACGTATAACGTATAACGTATAACGTATAACGTTTAACGTATAACGTATAACGTATAACGTATAACGTATAACGTACAACGTATAACGTATAACGTACAACGTATAACGTAGAACGTATAACGCATAACGTATAACGTATAACGTATAACGTATAACGTATAACGTATAACGTATAACGTATAACGTATAACGTATAACGTATAACGTATAACGTATAACGTATAACGTATAACGTACAACGTATAACGTATAACGTATATCGTATAACGTATAACGTATAACGTATAACGTTTAACGTATAACGTATAACGTATAACGTATAACGTATAACGTATAACGTATAACGTATAACGTATAACGTATAACGTATAACGTATAACGAATAACGTATAACGTATAACGTACGACGTATAACGTACAACGTATAACGTATAACGTATAACGTATAACGCATAACGTATAACGCATAACGTACAACGTATAACGTATAGCGTATAACGTATAACGTATAACGTATAACGTATAACGTTTAACGTGTAACGTATAACGTATAAGGTATAACGTATAACGTATAACGTATAACGTATAACGTATAACGTATAACGTTTAACGTATAACGTATAACGAATATCGTATAACGTATAACGTATAACGTATGACGTATCACGTATAAGGTCTGACCTACAACGCATAACGTATAGCGTATAACGCATAACGTATAACGTATAACGTATAACGTATAACGTATAACGTATAACGTATAACGTATAACGTATAACGTATAACGTATAACGTATAACGTATAACGTATAACGTATAACGTATAACGTAAAATTGTATTACATATTACGCATAACGAGTAACGTATAACGTATAACGTATAACGTATAACGTATAACGTATAACGTATAACGTATAACGTATAACGTATAACGTATAACGTATAACGTATAACGTATATCCTATAACGCATAACGTATAACGTATAACGTATAACGTATAACGTATAACGTAAAACGTATAACGTATAACGTATAACGTATGACGTATCACGTATAAGATATGACCTATAACGCATTACGTATAGCGTATGACGCATAATGTATAACGTATAACGTATAAGGTATAACGTATAACGTATAACTTATAACGTATAACGTATAACGTATAACGTATAATGTATAACGTATAACGTATAACGTATAACGCATTACGTATAGCGTATAACGCATAATGTATAACGTATAACTTATAACGTATAACGTAAAACGTATAATGTATAACGTATAACGTATAACTTATAACGTACAACGTATAACGTATAACGTATAACGTATAACGTATAACGTATAACGTATATCCTATAACGCATAACGTATAACGTATAACGTATAACGTATAACGTATAACGTAAAACGTATAACGTATAACGTATAACGTATAACGTATAACGTATAACGTATAACGTACAACGTATAACGTATAACGTATATCGTATAACGTATAACGTATAACGTATAACGTTTAACGTATAACGTATAACGTATAACGTATAACGTATAACGTATAACGTATAACGTATAACGTATAACGTATAACGTATAACGTATAACGTATAATGTATAACGTATAACGTATAACGTATAACGCATTACGTATAGCGTATAACGCATAATGTATAACGTATAACTTATAACGTATAACGTAAAACGTATAATGTATAACGTATAACGTATAACTTATAACGTACAACGTATAACGTATAACGTATAACGTATAACGCATAACGTATAACGCATAACGTAAAACGTATTACATATTACGTATAACGAGTAACGCATAACGTATAACGTATAACGTATAACGAGTAACGTATAACGTATAACGTATAACGTATAACGTATAACGTATAACGTATAACGTATAACGTATAACGTATAACGTATAACGTATAACGTATAACGTTTAACGTATAACGTATAACGTATAACGTATAACGTATAACGTATAACGTACAACGTTTAACGTATAACGCATATCGTATAACGTATAACGTATAACGTATAACGTATAACGTATAACGTATAACGTATAACGTATAACGTATAACGTATAACGTATAACGTATAACGTATAACGTATAACGTATAACGTATAACGTATTACGTATAACGAATAACGTATAACGTATAACGTATAACGTATGACGTATCACGTATAAGGTATGACCTATAGCGCATAACGTATAGCGTATAACGCGTAACGTATAACGTATAACGTATAACGTATAACGTATAACGTATAACGTATAACGTATAACGTATAACGTATAACGTATAACGTATAACGTATAACGTATATCGTATAACGTATAACGTATAACGTATAACGTATAACGTATATCCTATAACGCATAACGTATAACGGATAACGTATAACGTATATCGTATAACGTATAACGTATAACGTATAACGTATAACGTATAACGTATAACGTATAACGTATAACGAATAACGTATAACGTATAACGTTTAACGTATAACGTATAACGTATAACGTATAACGTATAACGTATAACGTATAACGTATAACGTATAACGTATAACGTATAACGTATAACGTATAACGTATAACGTATAACGTATAACGTATAACGTATAACGTATAACGTATAACGTATAACGTATAACGTATAACGTATAACGTATAACGTATAACGTATAACGTATAACGTATAACGTATAACGTATAACGAATAACGTATAACGTATAACGTATAACGTATGACGTATCACGTATAAGGTATGACCTATAGCGCATAACGTATAGCGTATAACGCGTAACGTATAACGTATAACGTATAACGTATAACGTATAACGTATAACGTATAACGTATAACGTATAACGTATATCCTATAACGCATAACGTATACCGTATAACGTATAACGTCAAACGTATAACGTATAACGTATAACGTATAACATATAACGTATAACGTATAACGTATAACGTATAACGTATAAAGTATAACGTATAACGTATAACCTGTAACGTATAACGTATATCCTATAACGCATAACGTATAGCGTATAACGCATAACGTATAACGTATAACGTATAACGTATAACGTATAACGTATAACGTATAACGTATAACGTATAACGTATAACGTATAACGTATAACGTATAACGTATAACGTATAACGTATAACGTATAACGTATAACGTATATCCTATAACGCATAACGTATACCGTATAACGTATAACGTCAAACGTATAACGTATAACGTATAACGTATAACATATAACGTATAACGTATAACGTATAACGTATAACGTATAAAGTATAACGTATAACGTATAACCTGTAACGTATAACGTATAACGTATAACGTATAACGTATAACGTATAACGTATAACGTATAACGTATAACGTATAACGTATAACGTCAAACGTATAACGTATAACGTATAACGTATAACGTATAACGTATAACGTATAACGTATCACGTATAACGTATAACGTATAACGTATAACGTATAACGTATAACGTATAACGTATAACGTATAACGTATAACGAATAACGTATAACGTATAACGTATAACGTATGACGTATCACGTATAAGGTATGACCTATAGCGCATAACGTATAGCGTATAACGCGTAACGTATAACGTATAACGTATAACGTATAACGTATAACGTATAACATATAACGTATAACGTATAACGTATAACGTATAACGTATAACGTATAACGTATAACGTATAACGTATAACGTATAACGTATAACGTATAACGTATAACGTATAACGTATAACGTATAACGTATATCCTATAACGCATAACGTATACCGTATAACGTATAACGTCAAACGTATAACGTATAACGTATAACGTATAACATATAACGTATAACGTATAACGTATAACGTATAACGTATAACGTATAACGTATAACGTATAACGTATAACGTATAACGTATATCCTATAACGCATAACGTATACCGTATAACGTATAACGTCAAACGTATAACGTATAACGTATAACGTATAACATATAACGTATAACGTATAACGTATAACGTATAACGTATAAAGTATAACGTATAACGTATAACCTGTAACGTATAACGTATATCCTATAACGCATAACGTATAGCGTATAACGCATAACGTATAACGTATAACGTATAACGTATAACGTATAACGTATAACGAATAACGTATAACGTATAACGTATAACGTATGACGTATCACGTATAAGGTATGACCTATAGCGCATAACGTATAGCGTATAACGCGTAACGTATAACGTATAACGTATAACGTATAACGTATAACGTATAACGTATAACGTATAACGTATAACGTATAACGTATAACGTATAACGTATAACGTATAACGTATAACGTATAACGTATAACGTATAACGTATAACGTATAACGTATAACGTATAACGTATAACGTATAACGTATATCCTATAACGCATAACGTATACCGTATAACGTATAACGTCAAACGTATAACGTATAACGTATAACGTATAACGTATAACATATAACGTATAACGTATAACGTATAACGTATAACGTATAACGTATAACGTATAACGTATAAAGTATAACGTATAACGTATAACGTATAACGTATAACCTGTAACGTATAACGTATATCCTATAACGCATAACGTGTAGCGTATAACGCATAACGTATAACGTATAACGTATAACGTATAACGTATAACGTATAACGTATAACGTATAACGTATAACGTATAACGTATAACGTAT
Organism: Ptiloglossa arizonensis; assembly: GCF_051014685.1. Classification (NCBI taxonomy): domain Eukaryota; kingdom Metazoa; phylum Arthropoda; class Insecta; order Hymenoptera; family Colletidae; genus Ptiloglossa; species Ptiloglossa arizonensis. The sequence continues at coordinate 15,775 of NW_027479690.1, forward strand.
AACGTATAACGTATAACGTATAACGTATAACGTATAACGTATAACGTTTAACGTATAACGTATAACGTATAACGTATAACGTATAACGTATAACGTATAACGTATAACGTATAACGTATAACGTATAACGTCAAACGTATAACGTATAACGTATAACGTATAACGTATAACGTATAACGTATAACGTATAACATATAACGCATAACGTATAACGTATAACGTATAACGTATAACGTATAACGTATAACGTATAACGTATAACGTATAACGTATAACGTATAACGTATAACGTATAACGTATAACGTATAACGTATAACGTATAACGTATAACGTATAACGTATAACGTATAACGTATAACGTATAACGTATAACGTATAACGTACAACGTATAACGTACAACGCATAACGTATAACGTATATCGTATAACGTATAACGTATAACGTATACCGTTTAACGTATAACGTATAACGTATAACGTATAACGTATAACGTATAACGTATAACGTATAACGTATAACGTACAACGTATCACGTATAACGTATATCCTATAACGCATAACGTATATCCTATAACGCATAACGTATAGCGAATAACGCATAACGTATACCGTATAACGTATGACGTATCACGTATAAGGTATGACCTATAGCGCATAACGTATAGCGTATAACGCGTAACGTATAACGTATAACGTATAACGTATAACGTATAACGTATAACGTATAACGTATAACGTATAACGTATAACGTATAACGTATAACGTATAACGTATAACGTATATCGTATAACGTATAACGTATAACGTATAACGTATAACGTATATCCTATAACGCATAACGTATAACGGATAACGTATAACGTATATCGTATAACGTATAACGTATAACGTATAACGCATAACGTATAACGTATAACGTATAACGTATAACGAATAACGTATAACGTATAACGTTTAACGTATAACGTATAACGTATAACGTATAACGTATAACGTATAACGTATAACGTATAACGTATAACGTATAACGTATAACGTATAACGTATAACGTATAACGTATAACGTATAACGTATAACGTATAACGTATAACGTATATCCTACAACGCATAACGTATACCGTATAACGTATAACGTCAAACGTATAACGTATAACGTATAACGTATAAAGTATAACGTATAACGTATAACGTATAACGTATAACGTATAACGTATAACGTATAACGTATAACGTATAACGTATAACGTATAACGTATAACGTATAACGTATAACGTATAACGTATAACGTATAACGTATAACGTATAACGTATAACGTATAAAGAATAACGTATAACGTATAACGTATAACGTATGACGTATCACGTATAAGGTATGACCTATAGCGCATAACGTATAGCGTATAACGCGTAACGTATAACGTATAACGTATAACGTATAACGTATAACGTATAACGTATAACGTATAACGTATAACGTATAACGTATAACGTATAACGTATAACGTATAACGTATAACGTATAACGTATATCCTATAACGCATAACGTATACCGTATAACGTATAACGTCAAACGTATAACGTATAACGTATAACGTATAACGTATAACGTATAACGTATAACGTATAACGTATAACGTATAACGTATAACGTATATCGTATAACGTATAACGTATAACGTATAACGTATAACGTATAACGTATAACGTAAAACGTATAACGTATAACGTATAACGTATAACGTATAACGTATAACGTATAACGTATAACGTATAACGTATAACGTATAACGTATAACGTATAACGTATAACGTATAACGTATAACGTATAACGTATAACGTATAACGTATAACGTATAACGTATAACGTATAACGTATAACGTATAACGTATAACGTATAACGTATAACGTATAACGTATAACGTATAACGTATAACGTGTAACGTATAACGTATAACGTGTAACGTATAACGTATAACGTATAACGTATAACGTATAACGTATAACGTATAACGTATATCCTATAACGCATAACGTATAACGTATAACGTATAACGTATATCCTATAACGCATAACGTATTACGTATAACGTATATCGTATAACGTATAACGTATAACTTAAAACGTATAACGTATAACGTATAACGTATAACGTATAACGTATAACATATAACGCATAACGTATACCGTATAACGTATAACGTATAACGTATAACGTATAACGTATAACGTATAACGTATAACGTATAACGTATAACGTATAACGTATAACGTATAACTTATAACGTAAAACGTATTACATATTACGTATAACGAGTAACGTATAACGTATAACGTATAACGTATAACGTAAAACGTATTACATATTACGTATAACGAGTAACGTATAACGTATAACGTATAACGTATAACGTATAACGTATAACGTATAACGTATAACGTATAACGTATAACGTATAACGTATAACGTATAACGAATAACGTATAACGTATAACGTATAACGTATAACGTATAACGTATAACGTATAACGTATAACGTATAACGTATAACGAATAACGTATAACGTATAACGTATAACGTATGACGTATCACGTATAAGGTATGACCTATAGCGCATAACGTATAGCGTATAACGCGTAACGTATAACGTATAACGTATAACGTATAACGTATAACGTATAACGTATAACGTATAACGTATAACGTATAACGTATAACGTATAACGTATAACGTATAACGTATATCGTATAACGTATAACGTATAACGTATAACGTATAACGTATATCCTATAACGCATAACGTATAACGGATAACGTATAACGTATAACGTATAACGTATAACGTATAACGTATAACGTATAACGTATAACGTATAACGTATAACGTATAACGTATAACGTATAACGTATAACGTATAACGTATAGCGTATAACGTATAACGTATAACGTATAACGTATAACGTATAACGTATAACGTATAACGTATATCGTATAACGTATAACGTATAACGTATAACGTTTAACGTATAACGTATAACGTATAACGTATAACGTATAACGTATAACGTATAACGTATAACGTATAACCTATAACGTATAACGTATAACGAATAACGTATAACGTATAACGTATAACGTATAACGTATAACCTATAACGTATAACGTATAACGAATAACGTATAACGTATAACGTATAACGTATAACGTACAACGTATAACGAATAACGTATAACGTATAACGCATAACGTATAACGTATAACGCATAACGTACAACGTATAACGTATAGCGTATAACGTATAACGTATAACGTATAACGTATAACGTCTAACGTATAACGTATAACGTATAACGTATAACGTATAACGTATAACGTTTAACGTATAACGTATAACGTATAACGTATAACGTATAACGTACAACGTATAACGTATAACGTACAACGTATAACGTAGAACGTATAACGCATAACGTATAACGTATAACGTATAACGTATAACGTATAACGTATAACGTATAACGTATAACGTATAACGTATAACGTATAACGTATAACGTATAACGTATAACGTATAACGTACAACGTATAACGTATAACGTATATCGTATAACGTATAACGTATAACGTATAACGTTTAACGTATAACGTATAACGTATAACGTATAACGTATAACGTATAACGTATAACGTATAACGTATAACGTATAACGTTTAACGTATAACGTATAACGAATAACGTATAACGTATAACGTACGACGTATAACGTACAACGTATAACGTATAACGTATAACGTATAACGCATAACGTATAACGCATAACGTACAACGTATAACGTGTAGCGTATAACGTATAACGTATAACGTATAACGTATAACGTTTAACGTGTAACGTATAACGTATAAGGTATAACGTATAACGTATAACGTATAACGTATAACGTATAACGTATAACGTTTAACGTATAACGTATAACGAATATCGTATAACGTATAACGTATAACGTATGACGTATCACGTATAAGGTATGACCTACAACGCATAACGTATAGCGTATAACGCATAACGTATAACGTATAACGTATAACGTATAACGTATAACGTATAACGTATAACGTATAACGTATAACGTATAACGTATAACGTATAACGTATAACGTATAACGTATAACGTATAACGTATAACGTAAAATTGTATTACATATTACGCATAACGAGTAACGTATAACGTATAACGTATAACGTATAACGTATAACGTATAACGTATAACGTATAACGTATAACGTATAACGTATAACGTATATCCTATAACGCATAACGTATAACGTATAACGTATAACGTATAACGTATAACGTAAAACGTATAACGTATAACGTATAACGTATGACGTATCACGTATAAGATATGACCTATAACGCATTACGTATAGCGTATGACGCATAATGTATAACGTATAACGTATAACGTATAACGTATAACGTATAACTTATAACGTATAACGTATATCCTATAACGCATAACGTATAACGGATAACGTATAACGTATATCGTATAACGTATAACGTATAACGTATAACGTATAACGTATAACGTATAACGTATAACGTATAACGAATAACGTATAACGTATAACGTTTAACGTATAACGTATAACGTATAATGTATAACGTATAACGTATAACGTATAACGAATAACGTATAACGTATAACGTATAACGTATGACGTATCACGTATAAGGTATGACCTATAGCGCATAACGTATAGCGTATAACGCGTAACGTATAACGTATAACGTATAACGTATAACGTATAACGTATAACGTATAACGTATAACGTATAACGTATATCCTATAACGCATAACGTATACCGTATAACGTATAACGTCAAACGTATAACGTATAACGTATAACGTATAACGTATAACGTATAACGTATAACGTATAACGTATAACGTATAACGTATAACGTGTAACGTATAACGTATAACGTATAACGTATAACGTATAACGTATAACGTATAACGTATAACGTATAACGTATAACGTATATCCTATAACGCATAACGTATAACGTATAACGTATAACGTATATCCTATAACGCATAACGTATTACGTATAACGTATATCGTATAACGTATAACGTATAACTTAAAACGTATAACGTATAACGTATAACGTATAACGTATAACGTATAACATATAACGCATAACGTATACCGTATAACGTATAACGTATAACGTATAACGTATAACGTATAACGTATAACGTATAACGTATAACGTATAACGTATAACGTATAACGTATAACTTATAACGTAAAACGTATTACATATTACGTATAACGAGTAACGTATAACGTATAACGTATAACGTATAACGTATAACGTATAACGTATAACGTATAACGTATAACGTATAACGTATAACGTATAACGTATAACGAATAACGTATAACGTATAACGTATAACGTATAACGTATAACGTATAACGTATAACGTATAACGTATAACGTATAACGTATAACGTATAACGTATAACGTATAACGTATAACGTATAACGTATAACGTATAACGTATAACGTATAACGTATAACGTATAACGTATAACGTATAACGTATAACGTATAACGTATAACGTATAACGTATAACGTATAACGTATAACGTATAACGTATAACGTATAACGTATAACGTATAACGTATAACGAATAACGTATAACGTATAACGTATAACGTATGACGTATCACGTATAAGGTATGACCTATAGCGCATAACGTATAGCGTATAACGCGTAACGTATAACGTATAACGTATAACGTATAACGTATAACGTATAACGTATAACGTATAACGTATAACGTATAACGTATAACGTATAACGTATAACGTATATCGTATAACGTATAACGTATAACGTATAACGTATAACGTATATCCTATAACGCATAACGTATAACGGATAACGTATAACGTATAACGTATAACGTATAACGTATAACGTATAACGTATAACGTATAACGTATAACGTATAACGTATAACGTATAACGTATAACGTATAACGTATAACGTATAGCGTATAACGTATAACGTATAACGTATAACGTATAACGTATAACGTATAACGTATAACGTATATCGTATAACGTATAACGTATAACGTAAAACGTTTAACGTATAACGTATAACGTATAACGTATAACGTATAACGTATAACGTATAACGTATAACGTATAACCTATAACGTATAACGTATAACGAATAACGTATAACGTATAACGTATAACGTATAACGTATAACCTATAACGTATAACGTATAACGAATAACGTATAACGTATAACGTATAACGTATAACGTACAACGTATAACGAATAACGTATAACGTATAACGCATAACGTATAACGTATAACGCATAACGTACAACGTATAACGTATAGCGTATAACGTATAACGTATAACGTATAACGTATAACGTCTAACGTATAACGTATAACGTATAACGTATAACGTATAACGTATAACGTTTAACGTATAACGTATAACGTATAACGTATAACGTATAACGTACAACGTATAACGTATAACGTACAACGTATAACGTAGAACGTATAACGCATAACGTATAACGTATAACGTATAACGTATAACGTATAACGTATAACGTATAACGTATAACGTATAACGTGTAGCGTATAACGTATAACGTATAACGTATAACGTATAACGTTTAACGTGTAACGTATAACGTATAAGGTATAACGTATAACGTATAACGTATAACGTATAACGTATAACGTATAACGTTTAACGTATAACGTATAACGAATATCGTATAACGTATAACGTATAACGTATGACGTATCACGTATAAGGTATGACCTACAACGCATAACGTATAGCGTATAACGCATAACGTATAACGTATAACGTATAACGTATAACGTATAACGTATAACGTATAACGTATAACGTATAACGTATAACGTATAACGTATAACGTATAACGTATAACGTATAACGTATAACGTATAACGTATAACGTAAAATTGTATTACATATTACGCATAACGAGTAACGTATAACGTATAACGTATAACGTATAACGTATAACGTATAACGTATAACGTATAACGTATAACGTACAACGTATAACGTATAACGTATATCGTATAACGTATAACGTATAACGTATAACGTTTAACGTATAACGTATAACGTATAACGTATAACGTATAACGTATAACGTATAACGTATAACGTATAACGTATAACGTATAACGTATAACGTATAACGAATAACGTATAACGTATAACGTACGACGTATAACGTACAACGTATAACGTATAACGTATAACGTATAACGCATAACGTATAACGCATAACGTACAACGTATAACGTGTAGCGTATAACGTATAACGTATAACGTATAACGTATAACGTTTAACGTGTAACGTATAACGTATAAGGTATAACGTATAACGTATAACGTATAACGTATAACGTATAACGTATAACGTTTAACGTATAACGTATAACGAATATCGTATAACGTATAACGTATAACGTATGACGTATCACGTATAAGGTATGACCTACAACGCATAACGTATAGCGTATAACGCATAACGTATAACGTATAACGTATAACGTATAACGTATAACGTATAACGTATAACGTATAACGTATAACGTATAACGTATAACGTATAACGTATAACGTATAACGTATAACGTATAACGTATAACGTAAAATTGTATTACATATTACGCATAACGAGTAACGTATAACGTATAACGTATAACGTATAACGTATAACGTATAACGTATAACGTATAACGTATAACGTATAACGTATAACGTATATCCTATAACGCATAACGTATAACGTATAACGTATAACGTATAACGTATAACGTAAAACGTATAACGTATAACGTATAACGTATGACGTATCACGTATAAGATATGACCTATAACGCATTACGTATAGCGTATGACGCATAATGTATAACGTATAACGTATAACGTATAACGTATAACGTATAACTTATAACGTATAACGTATATCCTATAACGCATAACGTATAACGGATAACGTATAACGTATATCGTATAACGTATAACGTATAACGTATAACGTATAACGTATAACGTATAACGTATAACGTATAACGAATAACGTATAACGTATAACGTTTAACGTATAACGTATAACGTATAATGTATAACGTATAACGTATAACGTATAACGAATAACGTATAACGTATAACGTATAACGTATGACGTATCACGTATAAGGTATGACCTATAGCGCATAACGTATAGCGTATAACGCGTAACGTATAACGTATAACGTATAACGTATAACGTATAACGTATAACGTATAACGTATAACGTATAACGTATATCCTATAACGCATAACGTATACCGTATAACGTATAACGTCAAACGTATAACGTATAACGTATAACGTATAACATATAACGTATAACGTATAACGTATAACGTATAACGTATAAAGTATAACGTATAACGTATAACCTGTAACGTATAACGTATATCCTATAACGCATAACGTATAGCGTATAACGCATAACGTATAACGTATAACGTATAACGTATAACGTATAACGTATAACGTATAACGTATAACGTATAACGTATAACGTATAACGTATAACGTATAACGTATAACGTATAACGTATAACGTATAACGTATAACGTATATCCTATAACGCATAACGTATACCGTATAACGTATAACGTCAAACGTATAACGTATAACGTATAACGTATAACATATAACGTATAACGTATAACGTATAACGTATAACGTATAAAGTATAACGTATAACGTATAACCTGTAACGTATAACGTATAACGTATAACGTATAACGTATAACGTATAACGTATAACGTATAACGTATAACGTATAACGTCAAACGTATAACGTATAACGTATAACGTATAACGTATAACGTATAACGTATAACGTATCACGTATAACGTATAACGTATAACGTATAACGTATAACGTATAACGTATAACGTATAACGTATAACGTATAACGAATAACGTATAACGTATAACGTATAACGTATGACGTATCACGTATAAGGTATGACCTATAGCGCATAACGTATAGCGTATAACGCGTAACGTATAACGTATAACGTATAACGTATAACGTATAACGTATAACGTATAACGTATAACGTATAACGTATAACGTATAACGTATAACGTATAACGTATAACGTATAACGTATAACGTATAACGTATAACGTATAACGTATAACGTATAACGTATAACGTATATCCTATAACGCATAACGTATACCGTATAACGTATAACGTCAAACGTATAACGTATAACGTATAACGTATAACATATAACGTATAACGTATAACGTATAACGTATAACGTATAACGTATAACGTATAACGTATAACGTATAACGTATAACGTATCACGTATAACGTATAACGTATAACGTATAACGTATAACGTATAACGTATAACGTATAACGTATAACGTATAACGTATAACGTATAACGTATATCGTATAACGTATAACGTATAACGAATAACGTATAACGTATAACGTATAACGTATGACGTATCACGTATAAGGTATGACCTATAGCGCATAACGTATAGCGTATAACGCGTAACGTATAACGTATAACGTATAACGTATAACGTATAACGTATAACGTATAACGTATAACGTATAACGTATATCCTATAACGCATAACGTATACCGTATAACGTATAACGTCAAACGTATAACGTATAACGTATAACGTATAACATATAACGTATAACGTATAACGTATAACGTATAACGTATAAAGTATAACGTATAACGTATAACCTGTAACGTATAACGTATATCCTATAACGCATAACGTATAGCGTATAACGCATAACGTATAACGTATAACGTATAACGTATAACGTATAACGTATAACGAATAACGTATAACGTATAACGTATAACGTATGACGTATCACGTATAAGGTATGACCTATAGCGCATAACGTATAGCGTATAACGCGTAACGTATAACGTATAACGTATAACGTATAACGTGTAACGTATAACGTATAACGTATAACGTATAACGTATAACGTATAACGTATAACGTATAACGTATAACGTATAACGTATAACGTATAACGTATAACGTATAACGTATAACGTATAACGTATATCCTATAACGCATAACGTATACCGTATAACGTATAACGTCAAACGTATAACGTATAACGTATAACGTATAACGTATAACACATAACGTATAACGTATAACGTATAACGTATAACGTATAACGTATAACGTATAACGTATAACGTATAAAGTATAACGTATAACGTATAACGTATAACGTATAACCTGTAACGTATAACGTATATCCTATAACGCATAACGTGTAGCGTATAACGCATAACGTATAACGTATAACGTATAACGTATAACGTATAACGTATAACGTATAACGTATAACGTATAACGTATAACGTATAACGTATAACGTATAACGTATAACGTATAACGTATAACGTTTAACGTATAACGTATAACGTATAACGTATAACGTATAACGTATAACGTATAACGTATAACGTATAACGTATAACGTATAACGTCAAACGTATAACGTATAACGTATAACGTATAACGTATAACGTATAACGTATAACGTATAACATATAACGCATAACGTATAACGCATAACGTATAACGTATAACGTATAACGTATAACGTATAACGTATAACGTATAACGTATAACGTATAACGTATAACGTATAACGTATAACGTATAACGTATAACGTATAACGTATAACGTATAACGTATAACGTATAACGTATAACGTATAACGTATAACGTATAACGTATAACGTATAACGTACAACGTATAACGTACAACGCATAACGTATAACGTATATCGTATAACGTATAACGTATAACGTATACCGTTTAACGTATAACGTATAACGTATAACGTATAACGTATAACGTATAACGTATAACGTATAACGTATAACGTATAACGTATAACGTATAACGTCAAACGTATAACGTATAACGTATAACGTATAACATATAACGCATAACGTATAACGTATAACGTATAACGTATAACGTATAACGTATAACGTATAACGTATAACGTATAACGTATAACGTATATCGTATAACGTATAACGTATAACGTATAACGTATAACGTATATCCTATAACGCATAACGTATAACGGATAACGTATAACGTATATCGTATAACGTATAACGTATAACGTATAACGCATAACGTATAACGTATAACGTATAACGTATAACGAATAACGTATAACGTATAACGTTTAACGTATAACGTATAACGTATAACGTATAACGTATAACGTATAACGTATAACGTATAACGTATAACGTATAACGTATAACGTATAACGTATAACGTATAACGTATAACGTATAACGTATAACGTATAACGTATAACGTATAACGTATAACGTATATCCTACAACGCATAACGTATACCGTATAACGTATAACGTCAAACGTATAACGTATAACGTATAACGTATAAAGTATAACGTATAACGTATAACGTATAACGTATAACGTATAACGTATAACGTATAACGTATAACGTATAACGTATAACGTATAACGTATAACGTATAACGTATAACGTATAACGTATAACGTATAACGTATAACGTATAACGTATAACGTATAACGAATAACGTATAACGTATAACGTATAACGTATGACGTATCACGTATAAGGTATGACCTATAGCGCATAACGTATAGCGTATAACGCGTAACGTATAACGTATAACGTATAACGTATAACGTATAACGTATAACGTATAACGTATAACGTATAACGTATAACGTATAACGTATAACGTATAACGTATAACGTATAACATATATCGTATAACGTATAACGTATAACGTATAACGTATAAAGTATAACGTATAACGTATAACCTGTAACGTATAACGTATAACGTATAACGTATAACGTATAACGTATAAAGTATAACGTATAACGTATAACGTATAACGTATAACGTATAACGTATAACGTATAACGTATAACGTATAACGTATAACGTATAACGTATAACGTATAACGTATAACGTATAACGTATAACGTATAACGTATAACGTATAACGTATAACGAATAACGTATAACGTATAACGTATAACGTATGACGTATCACGTATAAGGTATGACCTATAGCGCATAACGTATAGCGTATAACGCGTAACGTATAACGTATAACGTATAACGTATAACGTATAACGTATAACGTATAACGTATAACGTATAACGTATAACGTATAACGTATAACGTATAACGTATAACGTATAACATATATCGTATAACGTATAACGTATAACGTATAACGTATAAAGTATAACGTATAACGTATAACCTGTAACGTATAACGTATAACGTATAACGTATAACGTATAACGTATAACGTATAACGTATAACGTATAACGTATAACGTATAACGTATAACGTCAAACGTATAACGTATAACGTATAACGTATAACGTATAACGTATAACGTATAACATATAACGCATAACGTATAACGTATAACGTATAACGTATAACGTATAACGTATAACGTATAACGTATAACGTATAACGTATAACGTATAACGTATAAAGTATAACGTATAACGTATAACGTATAACGTATAACGTATAACGTATAACGTATAACGTATAACGTATAACGTATAACGTATAACGTATAACGTATAACGTATAACGTATAACGTATAACGTATAACGTATAACGTATAACGTATAACGTATAACGAATAACGTATAACGTATAACGTATAACGTATGACGTATCACGTATAAGGTATGACCTATAGCGCATAACGTATAGCGTATAACGCGTAACGTATAACGTATAACGTATAACGTATAACGTATAACGTATAACGTATAACGTATAACGTATAACGTATAACGTATAACGTATAACGTATAACGTATAACGTATAACGTATAACGTATATCCTATAACGCATAACGTATACCGTATAACGTATAACGTCAAACGTATAACATATAACGTATAACGTATAACATATAACGTATAACGTATAACGTATAACGTATAACGTATAAAGTATAACGTATAACGTATAACCTGTAACGTATAACGTATAACGTATAACGTATAACGTATAACGTATAACGTATAACGTATAACGTATAACGTATAACGTCAAACGTATAACGTATAACGTATAACGTATAACGTATAACGTATAACGTATAACGTATCACGTATAACGTATAACGTATAACGTATAACGTATAACGTATAACGTATAACGTATAACGTATAACGTATAACGAATAACGTATAACGTATAACGTATAACGTATGACGTATCACGTATAAGGTATGACCTATAGCGCATAACGTATAGCGTATAACGCGTAACGTATAACGTATAACGTATAACGTATAACGTATAACGTATAACGTATATCGTATAACGTATAACGTATAACGAATAACGTATAACGTATAACGTATAACGTATGACGTATCACGTATAAGGTATGACCTATAGCGCATAACGTATAGCGTATAACGCGTAACGTATAACGTATAACGTATAACGTATAACGTATAACGTATAACGTATAAAGTATAACGTATAACGTATATCCTATAACGCATAACGTATACCGTATAACGTATAACGTATAACGTATAACATATAACGTATAACGTATAACGTATAACGTATAACGTATAAAGTATAACGTATAACGTGTAACCTGTAACGTATAACGTATATCCTATAACGCATAACGTATAGCGTATAACGCATAACGTATAACGTATAACGTATAACGTATAACGTATAACGTATAACGTATAACGTATAACGTATAACGTATAACGTATAACGTATAACGTATAACGTATAACGTATAACGTATAACGTATAACGTATAACGTTTAACGTATAACGTATAACGTATAACGTATAACGTATAACGAATAACGTATAACGTATAACGTATAACGTATAACGTATAACGTACAACGTATAACGTATAACGTATAACGTATAACGCATAACGTATAACGCATAACGTACAACGTATAACGTATAGCGTATAACGTATAACGTATAACGTATAACGTATAACGTTTAACGTATAACGTATAACGTATAACGTATAACGTATAACGTATAACGTATAACGTATAACGTATAACGTATAACGTATAACGTATAACGTATAACGTATAACGTATAACGTATAACGTATAACGTATAACGTATAACGTATAACGTATAACGTATAACGTATAACGTATAACGTATAACGTATAACGTATAACGTATATCCTATAACGCATAACGTATACCGTATGACGTATAACGTCAAACGTATAACGTATAACGTATAACGTATAACATATAACGTATAACGTATAACGTATAACGTATAACGTATAACATATAACGTATAACATATAAAGTATAACGTATAACGTATAACCTGTAACGTATAACGTATATCCTATAACGCATAACGTATAGCGTATAACGCATAACGTATAACGTATAACGTATAACGTATAACGCATAACATATAACGTATAACGTATAACGTATATCGTATAACGTATAACGAATACCGTAAAACGTAAAATTGTATTACATATTACGCATAACGAGTAACGTATAACGTATAACGTATAACGTATAACGTATAACATATAACGAATAACGTATAACGTATAACGTACAACGTATAACGTATAACGTATAACGTATAACGTACAACGTATAACGTATAACGTATAACGTATAACGTATAACGTATAACGCATAACGTATAACGTATAACGTATAACGTATAACGTATAACGTATAACGTATAACGTATAACGTTTAACGTATAACGTATAACGTATAACGTATGACGTATCACGTATAAGGTATGACCTATAGCGCATAACGTATAGCGTATAACGCGTAACGTATAACGTATAACGTATAACGTCAAACGTATAACGTATAACGTATAACGTATAACATATAACGTATAACGTATAACGTATAACGTATAACGTATAACGTATAACGTATAACGTATAACGTATAACGTATCACGTATAACGTATAACGTATAACGTATAACGTATAACGTATAACGTATAACGTATAACGTATAACGTATAACGTATAACGTATATCGTATAACGTATAACGTATAACGAATAACGTATAACGTATAACGTATAACGTATGACGTATCACGTATAAGGTATGACCTATAGCGCATAACGTATAGCGTATAACGCGTAACGTATAACGTATAACGTATAACGTATAACGTATAACGTATAACGTATAACGTATAACGTATAACGTATATCCTATAACGCATAACGTATACCGTATAACGTATAACGTCAAACGTATAACGTATAACGTATAACGTATAACATATAACGTATAACGTATAACGTATAACGTATAACGTATAAAGTATAACGTATAACGTATAACCTGTAACGTATAACGTATATCCTATAACGCATAACGTATAGCGTATAACGCATAACGTATAACGTATAACGTATAACGTATAACGTATAACGTATAACGTATAACGTATAACGTATAACGTATAACGTATAACGTATAACGTATAACGTATAACGTATAACGTATAACGTATAACGTATAACGTTTAACGTATAACGTATAACGTATAACGTATAGCGTATAACGTATAACGTATAACGTATAACGTATAACGTTTAACGTATAACGTATAACGTATAACGTATAACGTATAACGTATAACGTATAACGTATAACGTATAACGTATAACGTATAACGTATAACGTATAACGTATAACGTATAACGTATAACGTATAACGTATAACGTATAACGTATAACGTATAACATATAACGTATAACGTATAACGTATAACGTATAACGTATATCCTATAACGCATAACGTATACCGTATGACGTATAACGTCAAACGTATAACGTATAACGTATAACGTATAACATATAACGTATAACGTATAACGTATAACGTATAACGTATAACGTATAACGTATAACGTATAACATATAAAGTATAACGTATAACGTATAACCTGTAACGTATAACGTATATCCTATAACGCATAACGTATAGCGTATAACGCATAACGTATAACGTATAACGTATAACGTATAACGCATAACATATAACGTATAACGTATAACGTATATCGTATAACGTATAACGAATACCGTAAAACGTAAAATTGTATTACATATTACGCATAACGAGTAACGTATAACGTATAACGTATAACGTATAACGTATAACATATAACGAATAACGTATAACGTATAACGTACAACGTATAACGTATAACGTATAACGTATAACGTACAACGTATAACGTATAACGTATAACGTATAACGTATAACGTATAACGCATAACGTATAACGTATAACGTATAACGTATAACGTATAACGTATAACGTATAACGTATAACGTTTAACGTATAACGTATAACGTATAACGTATGACGTATCACGTATAAGGTATGACCTATAGCGCATAACGTATAGCGTATAACGCGTAACGTATAACGTATAACGTATAACGTATAACGTATAACGTATAACGTATAACGTATAACGTATAACGTATAACGTATAACGTATAACGTATAACGTATAACGTATAACGTATAACGTATAACGTATAACGTATAACGTATATCCTATAACGCATAACGTATACCGTATAACGTATAACGTCAAACGTATAACGTATAACGTATAACGTATAACATGTAACGTATAACGTATAACGTATAACGTATAACGTATAACGTATAACGTATAACGTATAAAGTATAACGTATAACGTATAACGTATAACGTATAACCTGTAACGTATAACGTATATCCTATAACGCATAACGTGTAGCGTATAACGCATAACGTATAACGTATAACGTATAACGTATAACGTATAACGTATAACGTATAACGTATAACGTATAACGTATAACGTATAACGTATAACGTATAACGTATAACGTATACCGTATAACGTATAACGTTTAACGTATAACGTATAACGTATAACGTATAACGTATAACGTATAACGTATAACGTATAACGTATAACGTATAACGTATAACGTATAACGTCAAACGTATAACGTATAACGTATAACGTATAACGTATAACGTATAACATATAACGCATAACGTATAACGCATAACGTATAACGTATAACGTATAACGTATAACGTATAACGTATAACGTATAACGTATAACGTATAACGTATAACGTATAACGTATAACGTATAACGTATAACGTATAACGTATAACGTATAACGTATAACGTATACGTATACGTATAACGTATATAACGTATAACGTATAACGTATAACGTATAACGTATAACGTACAACGTATAACGTACAACGCATAACGTATAACGTGTATCGTATAACGTATAACGTATAACGTATACCGTTTAACGTATAACGTATAACGTATAACGTATAACGTATAACGTATAACGTATAACGTATAACGTATAACGTACAACGTATCACGTATAACGTATATCCTATAACGCATAACGTATATCCTATAACGCATAACGTATAGCGAATAACGCATAACGTATACCGTATAACGTATGACGTATCACGTATAAGGTATGACCTATAGCGCATAACGTATAGCGTATAACGCGTAACGTATAACGTATAACGTATAACGTATAACGTATAACGTATAACGTATAATGTATAACGTATAACGTATAACGTATAACGTATAACGTATAACGTATATCGTATAACGTATAACGTATAACGTATAACGTATGACGTATATCCTATAACGCATAACGTATAACGGATAACGTATAACGTATATCGTATAACGTATAACGTATAACGTATAACGCATAACGTATAACGTATAACGTATAACGTATAACGAATAACGTATAACGTATAACGTTTAACGTATAACGTATAACGTATAACGTATAACGTATAACGTATAACGTATAACGTATAACGTATAACGTATAACGTATAACGTATAACGTATAACGTATAACGTATAACGTATATCCTATAACGCATAACGTATACCGTATAACGTATAACGTCAAACGTATAACGTATAACGTATAAAGTATAACGTATAACGTATAACGTATAACGTATATCGTATAACGTATAACGTATAACGTATAACGTATGACGTATATCCTATAACGCATAACGTATAACGGATAACGTATAACGTATATCGTATAACGTATAACGTATAACGTATAACGTATAACGTATAACGTATAACGAATAACGTATAACGTATAACGTATAACGTATAACGTATAACGTACAACGTATAACGTATAACGTATAACGTATAACGCATAACGTATAACGCATAACGTACAACGTATAACGTATAGCGTATAACGTATAACGTATAACGTATAACGTATAACGTTTAACGTATAACGTATAACGTATAACGTATAACGTATAACGTATAACGTATAACGTATAACGTATAACGTATAACGTATAACGTATAACGTATAACGTATAACGTATAACGTATAACGTATAACGTATAACGTATAACGTATAACGTATAACGTATAACGTATAACGTATAACGTATAACGTATAACGTATATCCTATAACGCATAACGTATACCGTATGACGTATAACGTCAAACGTATAACGTATAACGTATAACGTATAACATATAACGTATAACGTATAACGTATAACGTATAACGTATAACGTATAACGTATAACATATAAAGTATAACGTATAACGTATAACCTGTAACGTATAACGTATATCCTATAACGCATAACGTATAGCGTATAACGCATAACGTATAACGTATAACGTATAACGTATAACGCATAACATATAACGTATAACGTATAACGTATATCGTATAACGTATAACGAATACCGTAAAACGTAAAATTGTATTACATATTACGCATAACGAGTAACGTATAACGTATAACGTATAACGTATAACGTATAACATATAACGAATAACGTATAACGTATAACGTACAACGTATAACGTATAACGTATAACGTATAACGTACAACGTATAACGTATAACGTATAACGTATAACGTATAACGTATAACGCATAACGTATAACGTATAACGTATAACGTATAACGTATAACGTAAAACGTATAACGTATAACGTTTAACGTATAACGTATAACGTATAACGTATGACGTATCACGTATAAGGTATGACCTATAGCGCATAACGTATAGCGTATAACGCGTAACGTATAACGTATAACGTATAACGTATAACGTATAACGTATAACGTATAACGTATAACGTATAACGTATAACGTATAACGTATAACGTATAACGTATAACGTATAACGTATAACGTATAACGTATAACGTATAACGTATAACGTATATCCTATAACGCATAACGTATACCGTATAACGTATAACGTATAACGTATAACGTATAACGTATAACGTATAACGTATAACGTATAACGTATAACGTATAACGTATAACGTATAACGTATAACGTATAACGTATAACGTATAACGTATAACGTATAACGTATAACGTATAACGTATAACGTATAACGTATAACGTATAACGTATAACGTATAACGTATAACGTATATCCTATAACGCATAACGTATACCGTATGACGTATAACGTCAAACGTATAACGTATAACGTATAACGTATAACATATAACGTATAACGTATAACGTATAACGTATAACGTATAACATATAACGTATAACATATAAAGTATAACGTATAACGTATAACCTGTAACGTATAACGTATATCCTATAACGCATAACGTATAGCGTATAACGCATAACGTATAACGTATAACGTATAACGTATAACGCATAACATATAACGTATAACGTATAACGTATATCGTATAACGTATAACGAATACCGTAAAACGTAAAATTGTATTACATATTACGCATAACGAGTAACGTATAACGTATAACGTATAACGTATAACGTATAACATATAACGAATAACGTATAACGTATAACGTACAACGTATAACGTATAACGTATAACGTATAACGTATAACGCATAACGTATAACGTATAACGTATAACGTATAACGTATAACGTATAACGTATAACGTATAACGTTTAACGTATAACGTATAACGTATAACGTATGACGTATCACGTATAAGGTATGACCTATAGCGCATAACGTATAGCGTATAACGCGTAACGTATAACGTATAACGTATAACGTCAAACGTATAACGTATAACGTATAACGTATAACATATAACGTATAACGTATAACGTATAACGTATAACGTATAACGTATAACGTATAACGTATAACGTATAACGTATCACGTATAACGTATAACGTATAACGTATAACGTATAACGTATAACGTATAACGTATAACGTATAACGTATAACGTATAACGTATATCGTATAACGTATAACGTATAACGAATAACGTATAACGTATAACGTATAACGTATGACGTATCACGTATAAGGTATGACCTATAGCGCATAACGTATAGCGTATAACGCGTAACGTATAACGTATAACGTATAACGTATAACGTATAACGTATAACGTATAACGTATAACGTATAACGTATATCCTATAACGCATAACGTATACCGTATAACGTATAACGTCAAACGTATAACGTATAACGTATAACGTATAACATATAACGTATAACGTATAACGTATAACGTATAACGTATAAAGTATAACGTATAACGTATAACCTGTAACGTATAACGTATATCCTATAACGCATAACGTATAGCGTATAACGCATAACGTATAACGTATAACGTATAACGTATAACGTATAACGTATAACGTATAACGTATACGTATAACGTATAACGTATAACGTATAACGTATAACGTATAACGTATAACGTATAACGTATAACGTATAACGTTTAACGTATAACGTATAACGTATAACGTATAGCGTATAACGTATAACGTATAACGTATAACGTATAACGTTTAACGTATAAACGTATAACGTATAACGTATAACGTATAACGTATAACGTATAACGTATAACGTATAACGTATAACGTATAACGTATAACGTATAACGTATAACGTATAACGTATAACGTATAACGTATAACGTATAACGTATAACGTATAACGTATAACGTATAACGTATAACGTATAACGTATAACGTATATCCTATAACGCATAACGTATACCGTATGACGTATAACGTCAAACGTATAACGTATAACGTATAACGTATAACATATAACGTATAACGTATAACGTATAACGTATAACGTATAACGTATAACGTATAACGTATAACATATAAAGTATAACGTATAACGTATAACCTGTAACGTATAACGTATATCCTATAACGCATAACGTATAGCGTATAACGCATAACGTATAACGTATAACGTATAACGTATAACGCATAACATATAACGTATAACGTATAACGTATATCGTATAACGTATAACGAATACCGTAAAACGTAAAATTGTATTACATATTACGCATAACGAGTAACGTATAACGTATAACGTATAACGTATAACGTATAACATATAACGAATAACGTATAACGTATAACGTACAACGTATAACGTATAACGTATAACGTATAACGTACAACGTATAACGTATAACGTATAACGTATAACGTATAACGTATAACGCATAACGTATAACGTATAACGTATAACGTATAACGTATAACGTATAAAACGTATAACGTTTAACGTATAACGTATAACGTATAACGTATGACGTATCACGTATAAGGTATGACCTATAGCGCATAACGTATAGCGTATAACGCGTAACGTATAACGTATAACGTATAACGTATAACGTATAACGTATAACGTATAACGTATAACGTATAACGTATAACGTATAACGTATAACGTATAACGTATAACGTATAACGTATAACGTATAACGTATAACGTATATCCTATAACGCATAACGTATACCGTATAACGTATAACGTCAAACGTATAACGTATAACGTATAACGTATAACATGTAACGTATAACGTATAACGTATAACGTATAACGTATAACGTATAACGTATAACGTATAAAGTATAACGTATAACGTATAACGTATAACGTATAACCTGTAACGTATAACGTATATCCTATAACGCATAACGTGTAGCGTATAACGTATAACGTATAACGTATAACGTATAACGTATAACGTATAACGTATAACGTATATCCTATAACGCATAACGTATACCGTATGACGTATAACGTATAACGTATAACGTATAACGTATAACGTATAACGTATAACGTATAACGTATAACGTATAACGTTTAACGTATAACGTATAACGTATAACGTATAACGTATAACGTATAACGTATAACGTATAACGTATAACGTATAACGTATAACGTATAACGTCAAACGTATAACGTATAACGTATAACGTATAACGTATAACGTATAACGTATAACATATAACGCATAACGTATAACGCATAACGTATAACGTATAACGTATAACGTATAACGTATAACGTATAACGTATAACGTATAACGTATAACGTATAACGTATAACGTATAACGTATAACGTATAACGTATAACGTATAACGTATTACGTATAACGTATAACGTATAACGTATAACGTATAACGTATAACGTATAACGTACAACGTATAACGTACAACGCATAACGTATAACGTGTATCGTATAACGTATAACGTATAACGTATACCGTTTAACGTATAACGTATAACGTATAACGTATAACGTATAACGTATAACGTATAACGTATAACGTATAACGTACAACGTATCACGTATAACGTATATCCTATAACGCATAACGTATATCCTATAACGCATAACGTATAGCGAATAACGCATAACGTATACCGTATAACGTATGACGTATCACGTATAAGGTATGACCTATAGCGCATAACGTATAGCGTATAACGCGTAACGTATAACGTATAACGTATAACGTATAACGTATAACGTATAACGTATAACGTATAACGTATAACGTATAACGTATAACGTATAACGTATAACGTATATCGTATAACGTATAACGTATAACGTATAACGTATGACGTATATCCTATAACGCATAACGTATAACGGATAACGTATAACGTATATCGTATAACGTATAACGTATAACGTATAACGCATAACGTATAACGTATAACGTATAACGTATAACGAATAACGTATAACGTATAACGTTTAACGTATAACGTATAACGTATAACGTATAACGTATAACGTATAACGTATAACGTATAACGTATAACGTATAACGTATAACGTATAACGTATAACGTATAACGTATAACGTATATCCTATAACGCATAACGTATACCGTATAACGTATAACGTCAAACGTATAACGTATAACGTATAACGTATAAAGTATAACGTATAACGTATAACGTATAACGTATATCGTATAACGTATAACGTATAACGTATAACGTATGACGTATATCCTATAACGCATAACGTATAACGGATAACGTATAACGTATATCGTATAACGTATAACGTATAACGTATAACGCATAACGTATAACGTATAACGTATAACGTATAACGAATAACGTATAACGTATAACGTTTAACGTATAACGTATAACGTATAACGTCAAACGTATAACGTATAACGTATAACGTATAACGTATAACGTATAACGTATAACGTATAACGTATAACGAATAACGTATAACGTATAACGTATAACGTATAACGTATAACGTACAACGTATAACGTATAACGTATAACGTATAACGCATAACGTATAACGCATAACGTACAACGTATAACGTATAGCGTATAACGTATAACGTATAACGTATAACGTATAACGTTTAACGTATAACGTATAACGTATAACGTATAACGTATAACGTATAACGTATAACGTATAACGTATAACGTATAACGTATAACGTATAACGTATAACGTATAACGTATAACGTATAACGTATAACGTATAACGTATAACGTATAACGTATAACGTATAACGTATAACGTATAACGTATAACGTATAACGTATATCCTATAACGCATAACGTATACCGTATGACGTATAACGTCAAACGTATAACGTATAACGTATAACGTATAACATATAACGTATAACGTATAACGTATAACGTATAACGTATAACGTATAACGTATAACATATAAAGTATAACGTATAACGTATAACCTGTAACGTATAACGTATATCCTATAACGCATAACGTATAGCGTATAACGCATAACGTATAACGTATAACGTATAACGTATAACGCATAACATATAACGTATAACGTATAACGTATATCGTATAACGTATAACGAATACCGTAAAACGTAAAATTGTATTACATATTACGCATAACGAGTAACGTATAACGTATAACGTATAACGTATAACGTATAACATATAACGAATAACGTATAACGTATAACGTACAACGTATAACGTATAACGTATAACGTATAACGTACAACGTATAACGTATAACGTATAACGTATAACGTATAACGTATAACGCATAACGTATAACGTATAACGTATAACGTATAACGTATAACGTATAACGTATAACGTATAACGTTTAACGTATAACGTATAACGTATAACGTATGACGTATCACGTATAAGGTATGACCTATAGCGCATAACGTATAGCGTATAACGCGTAACGTATAACGTATAACGTATAACGTATAACGTATAACGTATAACGTATAACGTATAACGTATAACGTATAACGTATAACGTATAACGTATAACGTATAACGTATAACGTATAACGTATAACGTATAACGTATAACGTATAACGTATATCCTATAACGCATAACGTATACCGTATAACGTATAACGTCAAACGTATAACGTATAACGTATAACGTATAACATATAACGTATAACGTATAACGTATAACGTATAACGTATAACGTATAACGTATAACGTATAAAGTATAACGTATAACGTATAACGTATAACGTATAACGTATAACCTGTAACGTATAACGTATATCCTATAACGCATAACGTGTAGCGTATAACGCATAACGTATAACGTATAACGTATAACGTATAACGTATAACGTATAACGTATAACGTATAACGTATAACGTATAACGTATAACGTATAACGTATAACGTATAACGTATAACGCATAACGTATAACGTATAACGTATAACGCATAACGTATAACGAATAACGTATAACGTATAACGTATAACGTATAACGTATAACGTATAACGTATAACGTATAACGTATAACGTATAACGTATAACGTATAACGTATAACGTATAACGTATAACGTATAACGTATAACGTATAACGTATAACGTACAACGTATAACGTACAACGCATAACGTATAACGTATATCGTATAACGTATAACGTATAACGTATACCGTTTAACGTATAACCTGTAACGTATAACGTATATCCTATAACGCATAACGTATAGCGTATAACGCATAACGTATAACGTATAACGTATAACGTATAACGCATAACATATAACGTATAACGTATAACGTATATCGTATAACGTATAACGAATACCGTAAAACGTAAAATTGTATTACATATTACGCATAACGAGTAACGTATAACGTATAACGTATAACGTATAACGTATAACATATAACGAATAACGTATAACGTATAACGTACAACGTATAACGTATAACGTATAACGTATAACGTACAACGTATAACGTATAACGTATAACGTATAACGTATAACGTATAACGCATAACGTATAACGTATAACGTATAACGTATAACGTATAACGTATAACGTATAACGTATAACGTTTAACGTATAACGTATAACGTATAACGTATGACGTATCACGTATAAGGTATGACCTATAGCGCATAACGTATAGCGTATAACGCGTAACGTATAACGTATAACGTATAACGTATAACGTATAACGTATAACGTATAACGTATAACGTATAACGTATAACGTATAACGTATAACGTATAACGTATAACGTATAACGTATAACGTATAACGTATAACGTATAACGTATAACGTATATCCTATAACGCATAACGTATACCGTATAACGTATAACGTCAAACGTATAACGTATAACGTATAACGTATAACATATAACGTATAACGTATAACGTATAACGTATAACGTATAACGTATAACGTATAACGTATAAAGTATAACGTATAACGTATAACGTATAACGTATAACGTATAACCTGTAACGTATAACGTATATCCTATAACGCATAACGTGTAGCGTATAACGCATAACGTATAACGTATAACGTATAACGTATAACGTATAACGTATAACGTATAACGTATAACGTATAACGTATAACGTATAACGTATAACGTATAACGTATAACGTATAACGCATAACGTATAACGTATAACGTATAACGCATAACGTATAACGAATAACGTATAACGTATAACGTATAACGTATAACGTATAACGTATAACGTATAACGTATAACGTATAACGTATAACGTATAACGTATAACGTATAACGTATAACGTATAACGTATAACGTATAACGTATAACGTATAACGTACAACGTATAACGTACAACGCATAACGTATAACGTATATCGTATAACGTATAACGTATAACGTATACCGTTTAACGTATAACGTATAACGTATAACGTATAACGTATAACGTATAACGTATAACGTACAACGTATCACGTATAACGTATATCCTATAACGCATAACGTATATCCTATAACGCATAACGTATAGCGAATAACGCATAACGTATACCGTATAACGTATGACGTATCACGTATAAGGTATGACCTATAGCGCACAACGTATAGCGTATAACGCGTAACGTATAACGTATAACGTATAACGTATAACGTATAACGTATAACGTATAACGTATAACGTATAACGTATAACGTATAACGTATAACGTATAACGTATAACGTCAAACGTATAACGTATAACATATAACGTATAACGTATAACGTATAACGTATAACGTATAAAGTATAACGTATAACGTATAACCTGTAACGTATAACGTATATCCTATAACGCATAACGTGTAGCGTATAACGCATAACGTATAACGTATAACGTATAACGTATAACGTATAACGTATAACGTATAACGTATAACGTATAACGTATAACGTATAACGTATATCCTATAACGCATAACGTATACCGTATAACGTATAACGTCAAACGTATAACGTATAACGTATAACGTATAACGTATAACGTATAACGTATAACGTATAACGTATAACGTATAACGTATAACGTATAACGTATAACGTATAACGTATAACGTATAACGTATAACGTATAACGTATAACGTACAACGTATAACGTACAACGCATAACGTATAACGTATATCGTATAACGTATAACGTATAACGTATACCGTTTAACGTATAACGTATAACGTATAACGTATAACGTATAACGTATAACGTATAACGTACAACGTATCACGTATAACGTATATCCTATAACGCATAACGTATATCCTATAACGCATAACGTATAGCGAATAACGCATAACGTATACCGTATAACGTATGACGTATCACGTATAAGGTATGACCTATAGCGCACAACGTATAGCGTATAACGCGTAACGTATAACGTATAACGTATAACGTATAACGTATAACGTATAACGTATAACGTATAACGTATAACGTATAACGTATAACGTATAACGTATAACGTATAACGTCAAACGTATAACGTATAACATATAACGTATAACGTATAACGTATAACGTATAACGTATAAAGTATAACGTATAACGTATAACCTGTAACGTATAACGTATATCCTATAACGCATAACGTGTAGCGTATAACGCATAACGTATAACGTATAACGTATAACGTATAACGTATAACGTATAACGTATAACGTATAACGTATAACGTATAACGTATAACGTATATCCTATAACGCATAACGTATACCGTATAACGTATAACGTCAAACGTATAACGTATAACGTATAACGTATAACATATAACGTATAACGTATAACGTATAACGTATAACGTATAACGTATAACGTATAACGTATAAAGTATAACGTATAACGTATAACCTGTAACGTATAACGTATATCCTATAACGCATAACGTGTAGCGTATAACGCATAACGTATAACGTATAACGTATAACGTATAACGTATAACGTATAACGTATAACGTATAACGTATAACGTATAACGTATAACGTATAACGTATAACGTATAACGTATAACGTATAACGTATAACGTATAACGTATAACGTATAACGTATAACGAATAACGTATAACGTATAACGTATAACGTATGACGTATCACGTATAAGGTATGACCTATAGCGCATAACGTATAGCGTATAACGCGTAACGTATAACGTATAACGTATAACGTATAACGTATAACGTATAACGTATAACGTATAACGTATAACGTATAACGTATATCCTATAACGCATAACGTATACCGTATAACGTATAACGTCAAACGTATAACGTATAACGTATAACGTATAACATATAACGTATAACGTATAACGTATAACGTATAACGTATAAAGTATAACGTATAACGTATAACCTGTAACGTATAACGTATATCCTATAACGCATAACGTATAGCGTATAACGCATAACGTATAACGTATAACGTATAACGTATAACGTATAACGTATAACGTATAACGTATAACGTATAACGTATAACGTATAACGTATAACGTATAACGTATAACGTATAACGTATAACGTATAACGTATAACGTATAACGTATAACGTATAACGTATAACGTATAACGTTTAACGTATAACGTATAACGTATAACGTATAACGTATAACGAATAACGTATAACGTATAACGTATAACGTATAACGTATAACGTACAACGTATAACGTATAACGTATAACGTAAGACGCATAACGTATAACGCATAACGTACAACGTATAACGTATAGCGTATAACGTATAACGTATAACGTATAACGTATAACGTTTAACGTATAACGTATAACGTATAACGTATAACGTATAACGTATAACGTATAACGTATAACGTATAACGTATAACGTATAACGTATAACGTATAACGTATAACGTATAACGTATAACGTATAACGTATAACGTATAACGTATAACGTATAACGTATAACGTATAACGTATAACGTATAACGTATATCCTATAACGCATAACGTATACCGTATGACGTATAACGTCAAACGTATAACGTATAACGTATAACGTATAACATATAACGTATAACGTATAACGTATAACGTATAACGTATAACGTATAACGTATAACATATAAAGTATAACGTATAACGTATAACCTGTAACGTATAACGTATATCCTATAACGCATAACGTATAGCGTATAACGCATAACGTATAACGTATAACGTATAACGTATAACGCATAACATATAACGTATAACGTATAACGTATATCGTATAACGTATAACGAATACCGTAAAACGTAAAATTGTATTACATATTACGCATAACGAGTAACGTATAACGTATAACGTATAACGTATAACGTATAACATATAACGAATAACGTATAACGTATAACGTACAACGTATAACGTATAACGTATAACGTATAACGTACAACGTATAACGTATAACGTATAACATATAACGTATAACGTATAACGCATAACGTATAACGTATAACGTATAACGTATAACGTATAACGTATAACGTATAACGTATAACGTTTAACGTATAACGTATAACGTATAACGTATAACGTATAACGTATAACGTATAACGTATAACGTATAACGTATAACGTATAACGTATAACGTATAACGTATAACGTATAACGTATAACGTATAACGTATAACGTATAACGTATAACGTATAACGTATAACGTATAACGTATAACGTATAACGTATAACGTATAACGTAT
Organism: Ptiloglossa arizonensis; assembly: GCF_051014685.1. NCBI lineage: Eukaryota > Metazoa > Arthropoda > Insecta > Hymenoptera > Colletidae > Ptiloglossa > Ptiloglossa arizonensis. The sequence goes on from NW_027479690.1 coordinate 46,035, forward strand.
AACGTATAACGTATAACGTATAACGAATAACGTATAACGTATAACGTATAACGTATGACGTATCACGTATAAGGTATGACCTATAGCGCATAACGTATAGCGTATAACGCGTAACGTATAACGTATAACGTATAACGTATAACGTATAACGTATAACGTATAACGTATAACGTATAACGTATAACGTATAACGTATAACGTATAACGTATAACGTATAACGTATAACGTATAACGTATAACGTATAACGTATAACGTATAACGTATAACGTATATCCTATAACGCATAACGTATACCGTATAACGTATAACGTCAAACGTATAACGTATAACGTATAACGTATAACATATAACGTATAACGTATAACGTATAACGTATAACGTATAACGTATAACGTATAACGTATAACGTATAAAGTATAACGTATAACGTATAACGTATAACGTATAACCTGTAACGTATAACGTATATCCTATAACGCATAACGTGTAGCGTATAACGCATAACGTATAACGTATAACGTATAACGTATAACGTATAACGTATAACGTATAACGTATAACGTATAACGTATAACGTATAACGTATAACGTATAACGTATAACGTATAACGTATAACGTATAACGTATAACGTATAACGTATAACGTTTAACGTATAACGTATAACGTATAACGTATAACGTATAACGTATAACGTATAACGTATAACGTATAACGTATAACGTATAACGTCAAACGTAAAACGTATAACGTATAACGTATAACGTATAACGTATAACGTATAACGTATAACGTATAACGCATAACGTATAACGTATAACGTATAACGTATAACGTATAACGTATAACGTATAACGTATAACGTATAACGTATAACGTATAACGTATAACGTATAACGTATAACGTATAACGTATAACGTATAACGTATAACGTATAACGTATAACGTATAACGTATAACGTATAACGTATAACGTATAACGTATAACGTATAACGTACAACGTATAACGTACAACGCATAACGTATAACGTATATCGTATAACGTATAACGTATAACGTATACCGTTTAACGTATAACGTATAACGTATAACGTATAACGTATAACGTATAACGTATAACGTATAACGTATAACGTATAACGTACAACGTATCACGTATAACGTATATCCTATAACGCATAACGTATATCCTATAACGCATAACGTATAGCGAATAACGCATAACGTATACCGTATAACGTATGACGTATCACGTATAAGGTATGACCTATAGCGCATAACGTATAGCGTATAACGCGTAACGTATAACGTATAACGTATAACGTATAACGTATAACGTATAACGTATAACGTATAACGTATAACGTATAACGTATAACGTATAACGTATAACGTATAACGTATAACGTATATCGTATAACGTATAACGTATAACGTATAACGTATGACGTATATCCTATAACGCATAACGTATAACGGATAACGTATAACGTATATCGTATAACGTATAACGTATAACGTATAACGCATAACGTATAACGTATAACGTATAACGTATAACGAATAACGTATAACGTATAATGTTTAACGTATAACGTATAACGTATAACGTATAACGTATAACGTATAACGTATAACGTATAACGTATAACGTATAACGTATAACGTATAACGTATAACGTATAACGTATATCCTATAACGCATAACGTATACCGTATAACGTATAACGTCAAACGTATAACGTATAACGTATAACGTATAAAGTATAACGTATAACGTATAACGTATAACGTATAACGTATAACGTATAACGTATAACGTATAACGCATAACGTATAACGTATAACGTATAACGTATAACGTATAACGTATAACGTATAACGTATAACGTATAACGTATAACGTATAACGAATAACGTATAACGTATAACGTATAACGTATGACGTATCACGTATAAGGTATGACCTATAGCGCATAACGTATAGCGTATAACGCGTAACGTATAACGTATAACGTATAACGTATAACGTATAACGTATAACGTATAACGTATAACGTATAACGTATAACGTATAACGTATAACGTATAACTAATAACGTATAACGTATAACGTATATCCTATAACGCATAACGTATACCGTATAACGTATAACGTCAAACGTATAACGTATAACGTATAACGTATAACGTATAACATATAACGTATAACGTATAACGTATAACGTATAACGTATAACGTATAACGTATAACGTACAACGTATAACGTATAACGTATAACGTATAACGCACATCGTATAACGTATAACATATAACGAATAACGTAAAACGCATAACGTATAACGTATAACGTATAACGTACAACGTATAACGTATAGCGTATAACGTATAACGTATAACGTATAACGTATAAGGTATGACCTATAGCGCATAACGTATAGCGTATAACGCGTAACGTATAACGTATAACGTATAACGTATAACGTATAATGTATAACGTATAACGTATAACGTATAACGTATAACGTATAACGTATAACGTATAACGTATAACGTATAACGTATAACGTATAACGTATAACGTATAACGTATAACGTATAACGTATAACGTATATCCTATAACGCATAACGTATACCGTATAACGTATAACGTCAAACGTATAACGTATAACGTATAACGTATAACATATAACGTATAACGTATAACGTATAACGTATAACGTATAACGTATAACGTATAACGTATAACGTATAAAGTATAACGTATAACGTATAACGTATAACGTATAACCTGTAACGTATAACGTATATCCTATAACGCATAACGTGTAGCGTATAACGCATAACGTATAACGTATAACGTATAACGTATAACGTATAACGTATAACGTATAACGTATAACGTATAACGTATAACGTATAACGTATAACGTATAACGTATAACGTATAACGTATAACGTATAACGTATAACGTTTAACGTATAACGTATAACGTATAACGTATAACGTATAACGTATAACGTATAACGTACAACGTATCACGTATAACGTATATCCTATAACGCATAACGTATATCCTATAACGCATAACGTATAGCGAATAACGCATAACGTATACCGTATAACGTATGACGTATCACGTATAAGGTATGACCTATAGCGCATAACGTATAGCGTATAACGCGTAACGTATAACGTATAACGTATAACGTATAACGTATAACGTATAACGTATTACGTATAACGTATAACGTATAACGTATAACGTATAACGTATAACGTATATCGTATAACGTATAACGTATAACGTATAACGTATGACGTATATCCTATAACGCATAACGTATAACGGATAACGTATAACGTATATCGTATAACGTATAACGTATAACGTATAACGCATAACGTATAACGTATAACGTATAACGTATAACGAATAACGTATAACGTATAACGTTTAACGTATAACGTATAACGTATAACGTATAACGTATAACGTATAACGTATAACGTATAACGTATAACGTATAACGTATAACGTATAACGTATAACGTATAACGTATATCCTATAACGCATAACGTATACCGTATAACGTATAACGTCAAACGTATAACGTATAACGTATAACGTATAAAGTATAACGTATAACGTATAACGTATAACGTATAACGTATAACGTATAACGTATAACGTATAACGTATAACGTATAACGTATAACGTATAACGTATAACGTATAACGTATAACGTATAACGTATAACGTATAACGTATAACGTATAACGTATAACGTATAACGAATAACGTATAACGTATAACGTATAACGTATGACGTATCACGTATAAGGTATGACCTATAGCGCATAACGTATAGCGTATAACGCGTAACGTATAACGTATAACGTATAACGTATAACGTATAACGTATAACGTATAACGTATAACGTATAACGTATAACGTATAACGTATAACGTATAACTAATAACGTATAACGTATAACGTATATCCTATAACGCATAACGTATACCGTATAACGTATAACGTCAAACGTATAACGTATAACGTATAACGTATAACGTCAAACGTATAACGTATAACGTATAACGTATAAAGTATAACGTATAACGTATAACGTATAACGTATAACGTATAACGTATAACGTATAACGTATAACGTATAACGTATAACGTACAACGTATAACGTATAACGTATAACGTATAACGCACATCGTATAACGTATAACATATAACGAATAACGTAAAACGCATAACGTATAACGTATAACGTATAACGTACAACGTATAACGTATAGCGTATAACGTATAACGTATAACGTATAACGTATAACGTATAACGTATAACGTATAACGTATAACGTATAACGTATAACGTATAACGTATAACGTATAACGTATAACGTATAACGTATAACGTATAACGTATAACGTATAACGTATAACGTATAACGTATAACGTATAACGTATAACGTATAACGTATAACGTATAACGTATATCCTATAACGCATAACGTATACCGTATGACGTATAACGTCAAACGTATAACGTATAACGTATAACGTATAACATATAACGTATAACGTATAACGTATAACGTATAACGTATAACGTATAACATATAAAGTATAACGTATAACGTATAACCTGTAACGTATAACGTATATCCTATAACGCATAACGTATAGCGTATAACGCATAACGTATAACGTATAACGTATAACGTATAACGCATAACATATAACGTATAACGTATAACGTATATCGTATAACGTATAACGAATACCGTAAAACGTAAAATTGTATTACATATTACGCATAACGTATAACGTATAACGTATAACATATAACGAATAACGTATAACGTATAACGTACAACGTATAACGTATAACGTATAACGTATAACGTACAACGTATAACGTATAACGTATAACATATAACGTATAACGTATAACGCATAACGTATAACGTATAACGTATAACGTATAACGTATAACGTATAACGTATAACGTATAACGTTTAACGTATAACGTATAACGTATAACGTATAACGTATAACGTATAACGTATAACGTATAACGTATAACGTATAACGTATAACGTATAACGTATAACGTATAACGTATAACGTATAACGTATAACGTATAACGTATAACGTATAACGTATAACGTATAACGTATAACGTATAACGTATAACGTATAACGTATAACGTATAACGTATAACGAATAACGTATAACGTATAACGTATAACGTATGACGTATCACGTATAAGGTATGACCTATAGCGCATAACGTATAGCGTATAACGCGTAACGTATAACGTATAACGTATAACGTATAACGTATAACGTATAACGTATAACGTATAACGTATAACGTATAACGTATAACGTATAACGTATAACGTATAACGTATAACGTATAACGTATAACGTATAACGTATAACGTATAACGTATAACGTATAACGTATATCCTATAACGCATAACGTATACCGTATAACGTATAACGTCAAACGTATAACGTATAACGTATAACGTATAACATATAACGTATAACGTATAACGTATAACGTATAACGTATAACGTATAACGTATAACGTATAACGTATAAAGTATAACGTATAACGTATAACGTATAACGTATAACCTGTAACGTATAACGTATATCCTATAACGCATAACGTGTAGCGTATAACGCATAACGTATAACGTATAACGTATAACGTATAACGTATAACGTATAACGTATAACGTATAACGTATAACGTATAACGTATAACGTATAACGTATAACGTATAACGTATAACGTATAACGTATAACGTATAACGTATAACGTATAACGTTTAACGTATAACGTATAACGTATAACGTATAACGTATAACGTATAACGTATAACGTATAACGTATAACGTATAACGTATAACGTCAAACGTAAAACGTATAACGTATAACGTATAACGTATAACGTATAACGTATAACGTATAACGTATAACGCATAACGTATAACGTATAACGTATAACGTATAACGTATAACGTATAACGTATAACGTATAACGTATAACGTATAACGTATAACGTATAACGTATAACGTATAACGTATAACGTATAACGTATAACGTATAACGTATAACGTATAACGTATAACGTATAACGTATAACGTATAACGTATAACGTATAACGTACAACGTATAACGTACAACGCATAACGTATAACGTATATCGTATAACGTATAACGTATAACGTATACCGTTTAACGTATAACGTATAACGTATAACGTATAACGTATAACGTATAACGTATAACGTATAACGTATAACGTATAACGTACAACGTATCACGTATAACGTATATCCTATAACGCATAACGTATATCCTATAACGCATAACGTATAGCGAATAACGCATAACGTATACCGTATAACGTATGACGTATCACGTATAAGGTATGACCTATAGCGCATAACGTATAGCGTATAACGCGTAACGTATAACGTATAACGTATAACGTATAACGTATAACGTATAACGTATAACGTATAACGTATAACGTATAACGTATAACGTATAACGTATAACGTATAACGTATAACGTATATCGTATAACGTATAACGTATAACGTATAACGTATGACGTATATCCTATAACGCATAACGTATAACGGATAACGTATAACGTATATCGTATAACGTATAACGTATAACGTATAACGCATAACGTATAACGTATAACGTATAACGTATAACGAATAACGTATAACGTATAATGTTTAACGTATAACGTATAACGTATAACGTATAACGTATAACGTATAACGTATAACGTATAACGTATAACGTATAACGTATAACGTATAACGTATAACGTATAACGTATATCCTATAACGCATAACGTATACCGTATAACGTATAACGTCAAACGTATAACGTATAACGTATAACGTATAAAGTATAACGTATAACGTATAACGTATAACGTATAACGTATAACGTATAACGTATAACGTATAACGCATAACGTATAACGTATAACGTATAACGTATAACGTATAACGTATAACGTATAACGTATAACGTATAACGTATAACGTATAACGAATAACGTATAACGTATAACGTATAACGTATGACGTATCACGTATAAGGTATGACCTATAGCGCATAACGTATAGCGTATAACGCGTAACGTATAACGTATAACGTATAACGTATAACGTATAACGTATAACGTATAACGTATAACGTATAACGTATAACGTATAACGTATAACGTATAACTAATAACGTATAACGTATAACGTATATCCTATAACGCATAACGTATACCGTATAACGTATAACGTCAAACGTATAACGTATAACGTATAACGTATAACGTATAACATATAACGTATAACGTATAACGTATAACGTATAACGTATAACGTATAACGTATAACGTATAACGTACAACGTATAACGTATAACGTATAACGTATAACGCACATCGTATAACGTATAACATATAACGAATAACGTAAAACGCATAACGTATAACGTATAACGTATAACGTACAACGTATAACGTATAGCGTATAACGTATAACGTATAACGTATAACGTATAAGGTATGACCTATAGCGCATAACGTATAGCGTATAACGCGTAACGTATAACGTATAACGTATAACGTATAACGTATAACGTATAACGTATAACGTATAACGTATAACGTATAACGTATAACGTATAACGTATAACGTATAACGTATAACGTATAACGTATAACGTATAACGTATAACGTATAACGTATAACGTATAACGTATATCCTATAACGCATAACGTATACCGTATAACGTATAACGTCAAACGTATAACGTATAACGTATAACGTATAACATATAACGTATAACGTATAACGTATAACGTATAACGTATAACGTATAACGTATAACGTATAACGTATAAAGTATAACGTATAACGTATAACGTATAACGTATAACCTGTAACGTATAACGTATATCCTATAACGCATAACGTGTAGCGTATAACGCATAACGTATAACGTATAACGTATAACGTATAACGTATAACGTATAACGTATAACGTATAACGTATAACGTATAACGTATAACGTATAACGTATAACGTATAACGTATAACGTATAACGTATAACGTATAACGTTTAACGTATAACGTATAACGTATAACGTATAACGTATAACGTATAACGTATAACGTACAACGTATCACGTATAACGTATATCCTATAACGCATAACGTATATCCTATAACGCATAACGTATAGCGAATAACGCATAACGTATACCGTATAACGTATGACGTATCACGTATAAGGTATGACCTATAGCGCATAACGTATAGCGTATAACGCGTAACGTATAACGTATAACGTATAACGTATAACGTATAACGTATAACGTATTACGTATAACGTATAACGTATAACGTATAACGTATAACGTATAACGTATATCGTATAACGTATAACGTATAACGTATAACGTATGACGTATATCCTATAACGCATAACGTATAACGGATAACGTATAACGTATATCGTATAACGTATAACGTATAACGTATAACGCATAACGTATAACGTATAACGTATAACGTATAACGAATAACGTATAACGTATAACGTTTAACGTATAACGTATAACGTATAACGTATAACGTATAACGTATAACGTATAACGTATAACGTATAACGTATAACGTATAACGTATAACGTATAACGTATAACGTATATCCTATAACGCATAACGTATACCGTATAACGTATAACGTCAAACGTATAACGTATAACGTATAACGTATAAAGTATAACGTATAACGTATAACGTATAACGTATAACGTATAACGTATAACGTATAACGTATAACGTATAACGTATAACGTATAACGTATAACGTATAACGTATAACGTATAACGTATAACGTATAACGTATAACGTATAACGTATAACGTATAACGTATAACGAATAACGTATAACGTATAACGTATAACGTATGACGTATCACGTATAAGGTATGACCTATAGCGCATAACGTATAGCGTATAACGCGTAACGTATAACGTATAACGTATAACGTATAACGTATAACGTATAACGTATAACGTATAACGTATAACGTATAACGTATAACGTATAACGTATAACTAATAACGTATAACGTATAACGTATATCCTATAACGCATAACGTATACCGTATAACGTATAACGTCAAACGTATAACGTATAACGTATAACGTATAACGTCAAACGTATAACGTATAACGTATAACGTATAAAGTATAACGTATAACGTATAACGTATAACGTATAACGTATAACGTATAACGTATAACGTATAACGTATAACGTATAACGTACAACGTATAACGTATAACGTATAACGTATAACGCACATCGTATAACGTATAACATATAACGAATAACGTAAAACGCATAACGTATAACGTATAACGTATAACGTACAACGTATAACGTATAGCGTATAACGTATAACGTATAACGTATAACGTATAACGTATAACGTATAACGTATAACGTATAACGTATAACGTATAACGTATAACGTATAACGTATAACGTATAACGTATAACGTATAACGTATAACGTATAACGTATAACGTATAACGTATAACGTATAACGTATAACGTATAACGTATAACGTATAACGTATATCCTATAACGCATAACGTATACCGTATGACGTATAACGTCAAACGTATAACGTATAACGTATAACGTATAACATATAACGTATAACGTATAACGTATAACGTATAACGTATAACGTATAACATATAAAGTATAACGTATAACGTATAACCTGTAACGTATAACGTATATCCTATAACGCATAACGTATAGCGTATAACGCATAACGTATAACGTATAACGTATAACGTATAACGCATAACATATAACGTATAACGTATAACGTATAACGTATATCGTATAACGTATAACGAATACCGTAAAACGTAAAATTGTATTACATATTACGCATAACGAGTAACGTATAACGTATAACGTATAACGTATAACGTATAACGTATAACATATAACGAATAACGTATAACGTATAACGTACAACGTATAACGTATAACGTATAACGTATAACGTATAACGTATAACGTATAACGTATAACGTATATCCTATAACGCATAACGTATACCGTATAACGTATAACGTCAAACGTATAACGTATAACGTATAACGTATAAAGTATAACGTATAACGTATAACGTATAACGTATAACGTATAACGTATAACGTATAACGTATAACGTATAACGTATAACGTATAACGTATAACGTATAACGTATAACGTATAACGTATAACGTATAACGTATAACGTATAACGTATAACGAATAACGTATAACGTATAACGTATAACGTATGACGTATCACGTATAAGGTATGACCTATAGCGCATAACGTATAGCGTATAACGCGTAACGTATAACGTATAACGTATAACGTATAACGTATAACGTATAACGTATAACGTATAACGTATAACGTATAACGTATAACGTATAACGTATAACTAATAACGTATAACGTATAACGTATATCCTATAACGCATAACGTATACCGTATAACGTATAACGTATAACGTATAACGTATAACGTATAACGTATAACGTATAACGTATAACGTATAACGTATAACGTATAACGTACAACGTATAACGTATAGCGTATAACGTATAACGTATAACGTATAACGTATAACGTTTAACGAATAACGTATAACGTATAACGTATAACGTATAACGTATAACGTATAACGTATAACGTATAACGTATAACGTATAACGTATAACGTATAACGTATAACGTACAACGTATAACGTATAGCGTATAACGTATAACGTATAACGTATAACGTATAAGGTATGACCTATAGCGCATAACGTATAGCGTATAACGCGTAACGTATAACGTATAACGTATAACGTATAACGTATAACGTATAACGTATAACGTATAACGTATAACGTATAACGTATAACGTATAACGTATAACGTATAACGTATAACGTATAACGTATAACGTATAACGTATAACGTATAACGTATAACGTATAACGTATAACGTATATCCTATAACGCATAACGTATACCGTATAACGTATAACGTCAAACGTATAACGTATAACGTATAACGTATAACATATAACGTATAACGTATAACGTATAACGTATAACGTATAACGTATAACGTATAACGTATAACGTATAAAGTATAACGTATAACGTATAACGTATAACGTATAACCTGTAACGTATAACGTATATCCTATAACGCATAACGTGTAGCGTATAACGCATAACGTATAACGTATAACGTATAACGTATAACGTATAACGTATAACGTATAACGTATAACGTATAACGTATAACGTATAACGTATAACGTATAACGTATAACGTATAACGTATAACGTATAACGTATAACGTTTAACGTATAACGTATAACGTATAACGTATAACGTATAACGTATAACGTATAACGTATAACGTATAACGTATAACGTATAACGTCAAACGTATAACGTATAACGTATAACGTATAACGTATAACGTATAACGTATATCGTATAACGTATAACGCATAACGTATAACGTATAACGTATAACGTATAACGTATAACGTATAACGTATAACGTATAACGTATAACGTATAACGTATAACGTATAACGTATAACGTATAACGTATAACGTATAACGTATAACGTATAACGTATAACGTATAACGTATAACGTATAACGTATAACGTATAACGTACAACGTATAACGTACAACGCATAACGTATAACGTATATCGTATAACGTATAACGTATAACGTATACCGTTTAACGTATAACGTATAACGTATAACGTATAACGTATAACGTATAACGTATAACGTATAACGTATAACGTATAACGTACAACGTATCACGTATAACGTATATCCTATAACGCATAACGTATATCCTATAACGCATAACGTATAGCGAATAACGCATAACGTATACCGTATAACGTATGACGTATCACGTATAAGGTATGACCTATAGCGCATAACGTATAGCGTATAACGCGTAACGTATAACGTATAACGTATAACGTATAACGTATAACGTATAACGTATTACGTATAACGTATAACGTATAACGTATAACGTATAACGTATAACGTATATCGTATAACGTATAACGTATAACGTATAACGTATGACGTATATCCTATAACGCATAACGTATAACGGATAACGTATAACGTATATCGTATAACGTATAACGTATAACGTATAACGCATAACGTATAACGTATAACGTATAACGTATAACGAATAACGTATAACGTATAACGTTTAACGTATAACGTATAACGTATAACGTATAACGTATAACGTATAACGTATAACGTATAACGTATAACGTATAACGTATAACGTATAACGTATAACGTATAACGTATAACGTATATCCTATAACGCATAACGTATACCGTATAACGTATAACGTCAAACGTATAACGTATAACGTATAACGTATAAAGTATAACGTATAACGTATAACGTATAACGTATAACGTATAACGTATAACGTATAACGTATAACGTATAACGTATAACGTATAACGTATAACGTATAACGTATAACGTATAACGTATAACGTATAACGTATAACGTATAACGTATAACGAATAACGTATAACGTATAACGTATAACGTATGACGTATCACGTATAAGGTATGACCTATAGCGCATAACGTATAGCGTATAACGCGTAACGTATAACGTATAACGTATAACGTATAACGTATAACGTATAACGTATAACGTATAACGTATAACGTATAACGTATAACGTATAACTAATAACGTATAACGTATAACGTATATCCTATAACGCATAACGTATACCGTATAACGTATAACGTCAAACGTATAACGTATAACGTATAACGTATAACATATAACGTATAACGTATAACGTATAACGTATAACGTATAACGTATAACGTATAACGTATAACGTATAACGTATAACGTATAACGTATAACGTATAACGTATAACGTATAACGTCAAACGTATAACGTATAACATATAACGTATAACGTATAACGTATAACGTATAACGTATAAAGTATAACGTATAACGTATAACCTGTAACGTATAACGTATATCCTATAACGCATAACGTGTAGCGTATAACGCATAACGTATAACGTATAACGTATAACGTATAACGTATAACGTATAACGTATAACGTATAACGTATAACGTATAACGTATAACGTATATCCTATAACGCATAACGTATACCGTATAACGTATAACGTCAAACGTATAACGTATAACGTATAACGTATAACATATAACGTATAACGTATAACGTATAACGTATAACGTATAACGTATAACGTATAACGTATAAAGTATAACGTATAACGTATAACCTGTAACGTATAACGTATATCCTATAACGCATAACGTGTAGCGTATAACGCATAACGTATAACGTATAACGTATAACGTATAACGTATAACGTATAACGTATAACGTATAACGTATAACGTATAACGTATAACGTATAACGTATAACGTATAACGTATAACGTATAACGTATAACGTATAACGTATAACGTATAACGTATAACGTATAACGAATAACGTATAACGTATAACGTATAACGTATGACGTATCACGTATAAGGTATGACCTATAGCGCATAACGTATAGCGTATAACGCGTAACGTATAACGTATAACGTATAACGTATAACGTATAACGTATAACGTATAACGTATAACGTATAACGTATAACGTATATCCTATAACGCATAACGTATACCGTATAACGTATAACGTCAAACGTATAACGTATAACGTATAACGTATAACATATAACGTATAACGTATAACGTATAACGTATAACGTATAAAGTATAACGTATAACGTATAACCTGTAACGTATAACGTATATCCTATAACGCATAACGTATAGCGTATAACGCATAACGTATAACGTATAACGTATAACGTATAACGTATAACGTATAACGTATAACGTATAACGTATAACGTATAACGTATAACGTATAACGTATAACGTATAACGTATAACGTATAACGTATAACGTATAACGTATAACGTATAACGTTTAACGTATAACGTATAACGTATAACGTATAACGTATAACGAATAACGTATAACGTATAACGTATAACGTATAACGTATAACGTACAACGTATAACGTATAACGTATAACGTAAGACGCATAACGTATAACGCATAACGTACAACGTATAACGTATAGCGTATAACGTATAACGTATAACGTATAACGTATAACGTTTAACGTATAACGTATAACGTATAACGTATAACGTATAACGTATAACGTATAACGTATAACGTATAACGTATAACCTATAACGTATAACGTATAACGTATAACGTATAACGTATAACGTATAACGTATAACGTATAACGTATAACGTATAACGTATAACGTATAACGTATAACGTATAACGTATATCCTATAACGCATAACGTATACCGTATGACGTATAACGTCAAACGTATAACGTATAACGTATAACGTATAACATATAACGTATAACGTATAACGTATAACGTATAACGTATAACGTATAACGTATAACATATAAAGTATAACGTATAACGTATAACCTGTAACGTATAACGTATATCCTATAACGCATAACGTATAGCGTATAACGCATAACGTATAACGTATAACGTATAACGTATAACGCATAACATATAACGTATAACGTATAACGTATATCGTATAACGTATAACGAATACCGTAAAACGTAAAATTGTATTACATATTACGCATAACGAGTAACGTATAACGTATAACGTATAACGTATAACGTATAACATATAACGAATAACGTATAACGTATAACGTACAACGTATAACGTATAACGTATAACGTATAACGTACAACGTATAACGTATAACGTATAACATATAACGTATAACGTATAACGCATAACGTATAACGTATAACGTATAACGTATAACGTATAACGTATAACGTATAACGTATAACGTTTAACGTATAACGTATAACGTATAACGTATAACGTATAACGTATAACGTATAACGTATAACGTATAACGTATAACGTATAACGTATAACGTATAACGTATAACGTATAACGTATAACGTATAACGTATAACGTATAACGTATAACGTATAACGTATAACGTATAACGTATAACGTATAACGTATAACGTATAACGTATAACGTATAACGTATAACGAATAACGTATAACGTATAACGTATAACGTATGACGTATCACGTATAAGGTATGACCTATAGCGCATAACGTATAGCGTATAACGCGTAACGTATAACGTATAACGTATAACGTATAACGTATAACGTATAACGTATAACGTATAACGTATAACGTATAACGTATAACGTATAACGTATAACGTATAACGTATAACGTATAACGTATAACGTATAACGTATAACGTATAACGTATAACGTATAACGTATATCCTATAACGCATAACGTATACCGTATAACGTATAACGTCAAACGTATAACGTATAACGTATAACGTATAACATATAACGTATAACGTATAACGTATAACGTATAACGTATAACGTATAACGTATAACGTATAACGTATAAAGTATAACGTATAACGTATAACGTATAACGTATAACCTGTAACGTATAACGTATATCCTATAACGCATAACGTGTAGCGTATAACGCATAACGTATAACGTATAACGTATAACGTATAACGTATAACGTATAACGTATAACGTATAACGTATAACGTATAACGTATAACGTATAACGTATAACGTATAACGTATAACGTATAACGTATAACGTATAACGTATAACGTATAACGTATAACGTTTAACGTATAACGTATAACGTATAACGTATAACGTATAACGTATAACGTATAACGTATAACGTATAACGTATAACGTATAACGTCAAACGTAAAACGTATAACGTATAACGTATAACGTATAACGTATAACGTATAACGTATAACGTATAACGCATAACGTATAACGTATAACGTATAACGTATAACGTATAACGTATAACGTATAACGTATAACGTATAACGTATAACGTATAACGTATAACGTATAACGTATAACGTATAACGTATAACGTATAACGTATAACGTATAACGTATAACGTATAACGTATAACGTATAACGTATAACGTATAACGTATAACGTACAACGTATAACGTACAACGCATAACGTATAACGTATATCGTATAACGTATAACGTATAACGTATACCGTTTAACGTATAACGTATAACGTATAACGTATAACGTATAACGTATAACGTATAACGTATAACGTATAACGTATAACGTACAACGTATCACGTATAACGTATATCCTATAACGCATAACGTATATCCTATAACGCATAACGTATAGCGAATAACGCATAACGTATACCGTATAACGTATGACGTATCACGTATAAGGTATGACCTATAGCGCATAACGTATAGCGTATAACGCGTAACGTATAACGTATAACGTATAACGTATAACGTATAACGTATAACGTATAACGTATAACGTATAACGTATAACGTATAACGTATAACGTATAACGTATAACGTATAACGTATATCGTATAACGTATAACGTATAACGTATAACGTATGACGTATATCCTATAACGCATAACGTATAACGGATAACGTATAACGTATATCGTATAACGTATAACGTATAACGTATAACGCATAACGTATAACGTATAACGTATAACGTATAACGAATAACGTATAACGTATAATGTTTAACGTATAACGTATAACGTATAACGTATAACGTATAACGTATAACGTATAACGTATAACGTATAACGTATAACGTATAACGTATAACGTATAACGTATAACGTATATCCTATAACGCATAACGTATACCGTATAACGTATAACGTCAAACGTATAACGTATAACGTATAACGTATAAAGTATAACGTATAACGTATAACGTATAACGTATAACGTATAACGTATAACGTATAACGTATAACGCATAACGTATAACGTATAACGTATAACGTATAACGTATAACGTATAACGTATAACGTATAACGTATAACGTATAACGTATAACGAATAACGTATAACGTATAACGTATAACGTATGACGTATCACGTATAAGGTATGACCTATAGCGCATAACGTATAGCGTATAACGCGTAACGTATAACGTATAACGTATAACGTATAACGTATAACGTATAACGTATAACGTATAACGTATAACGTATAACGTATAACGTATAACGTATAACTAATAACGTATAACGTATAACGTATATCCTATAACGCATAACGTATACCGTATAACGTATAACGTCAAACGTATAACGTATAACGTATAACGTATAACGTATAACATATAACGTATAACGTATAACGTATAACGTATAACGTATAACGTATAACGTATAACGTATAACGTACAACGTATAACGTATAACGTATAACGTATAACGCACATCGTATAACGTATAACATATAACGAATAACGTAAAACGCATAACGTATAACGTATAACGTATAACGTACAACGTATAACGTATAGCGTATAACGTATAACGTATAACGTATAACGTATAAGGTATGACCTATAGCGCATAACGTATAGCGTATAACGCGTAACGTATAACGTATAACGTATAACGTATAACGTATAACGTATAACGTATAACGTATAACGTATAACGTATAACGTATAACGTATAACGTATAACGTATAACGTATAACGTATAACGTATAACGTATAACGTATAACGTATAACGTATAACGTATAACGTATATCCTATAACGCATAACGTATACCGTATAACGTATAACGTCAAACGTATAACGTATAACGTATAACGTATAACATATAACGTATAACGTATAACGTATAACGTATAACGTATAACGTATAACGTATAACGTATAACGTATAAAGTATAACGTATAACGTATAACGTATAACGTATAACCTGTAACGTATAACGTATATCCTATAACGCATAACGTGTAGCGTATAACGCATAACGTATAACGTATAACGTATAACGTATAACGTATAACGTATAACGTATAACGTATAACGTATAACGTATAACGTATAACGTATAACGTATAACGTATAACGTATAACGTATAACGTATAACGTATAACGTTTAACGTATAACGTATAACGTATAACGTATAACGTATAACGTATAACGTATAACGTACAACGTATCACGTATAACGTATATCCTATAACGCATAACGTATATCCTATAACGCATAACGTATAGCGAATAACGCATAACGTATACCGTATAACGTATGACGTATCACGTATAAGGTATGACCTATAGCGCATAACGTATAGCGTATAACGCGTAACGTATAACGTATAACGTATAACGTATAACGTATAACGTATAACGTATTACGTATAACGTATAACGTATAACGTATAACGTATAACGTATAACGTATATCGTATAACGTATAACGTATAACGTATAACGTATGACGTATATCCTATAACGCATAACGTATAACGGATAACGTATAACGTATATCGTATAACGTATAACGTATAACGTATAACGCATAACGTATAACGTATAACGTATAACGTATAACGAATAACGTATAACGTATAACGTTTAACGTATAACGTATAACGTATAACGTATAACGTATAACGTATAACGTATAACGTATAACGTATAACGTATAACGTATAACGTATAACGTATAACGTATAACGTATATCCTATAACGCATAACGTATACCGTATAACGTATAACGTCAAACGTATAACGTATAACGTATAACGTATAAAGTATAACGTATAACGTATAACGTATAACGTATAACGTATAACGTATAACGTATAACGTATAACGTATAACGTATAACGTATAACGTATAACGTATAACGTATAACGTATAACGTATAACGTATAACGTATAACGTATAACGTATAACGTATAACGTATAACGAATAACGTATAACGTATAACGTATAACGTATGACGTATCACGTATAAGGTATGACCTATAGCGCATAACGTATAGCGTATAACGCGTAACGTATAACGTATAACGTATAACGTATAACGTATAACGTATAACGTATAACGTATAACGTATAACGTATAACGTATAACGTATAACGTATAACTAATAACGTATAACGTATAACGTATATCCTATAACGCATAACGTATACCGTATAACGTATAACGTCAAACGTATAACGTATAACGTATAACGTATAACGTCAAACGTATAACGTATAACGTATAACGTATAAAGTATAACGTATAACGTATAACGTATAACGTATAACGTATAACGTATAACGTATAACGTATAACGTATAACGTATAACGTACAACGTATAACGTATAACGTATAACGTATAACGCACATCGTATAACGTATAACATATAACGAATAACGTAAAACGCATAACGTATAACGTATAACGTATAACGTACAACGTATAACGTATAGCGTATAACGTATAACGTATAACGTATAACGTATAACGTATAACGTATAACGTATAACGTATAACGTATAACGTATAACGTATAACGTATAACGTATAACGTATAACGTATAACGTATAACGTATAACGTATAACGTATAACGTATAACGTATAACGTATAACGTATAACGTATAACGTATAACGTATAACGTATATCCTATAACGCATAACGTATACCGTATGACGTATAACGTCAAACGTATAACGTATAACGTATAACGTATAACATATAACGTATAACGTATAACGTATAACGTATAACGTATAACGTATAACATATAAAGTATAACGTATAACGTATAACCTGTAACGTATAACGTATATCCTATAACGCATAACGTATAGCGTATAACGCATAACGTATAACGTATAACGTATAACGTATAACGCATAACATATAACGTATAACGTATAACGTATATCGTATAACGTATAACGAATACCGTAAAACGTAAAATTGTATTACATATTACGCATAACGAGTAACGTATAACGTATAACGTATAACGTATAACGTATAACGTATAACATATAACGAATAACGTATAACGTATAACGTACAACGTATAACGTATAACGTATAACGTATAACGTATAACGTATAACGTATAACGTATAACGTATATCCTATAACGCATAACGTATACCGTATAACGTATAACGTCAAACGTATAACGTATAACGTATAACGTATAAAGTATAACGTATAACGTATAACGTATAACGTATAACGTATAACGTATAACGTATAACGTATAACGTATAACGTATAACGTATAACGTATAACGTATAACGTATAACGTATAACGTATAACGTATAACGTATAACGTATAACGTATAACGAATAACGTATAACGTATAACGTATAACGTATGACGTATCACGTATAAGGTATGACCTATAGCGCATAACGTATAGCGTATAACGCGTAACGTATAACGTATAACGTATAACGTATAACGTATAACGTATAACGTATAACGTATAACGTATAACGTATAACGTATAACGTATAACGTATAACTAATAACGTATAACGTATAACGTATATCCTATAACGCATAACGTATACCGTATAACGTATAACGTATAACGTATAACGTATAACGTATAACGTATAACGTATAACGTATAACGTATAACGTATAACGTATAACGTACAACGTATAACGTATAGCGTATAACGTATAACGTATAACGTATAACGTATAACGTTTAACGAATAACGTATAACGTATAACGTATAACGTATAACGTATAACGTATAACGTATAACGTATAACGTATAACGTATAACGTATAACGTATAACGTATAACGTACAACGTATAACGTATAGCGTATAACGTATAACGTATAACGTATAACGTATAAGGTATGACCTATAGCGCATAACGTATAGCGTATAACGCGTAACGTATAACGTATAACGTATAACGTATAACGTATAACGTATAACGTATAACGTATAACGTATAACGTATAACGTATAACGTATAACGTATAACGTATAACGTATAACGTATAACGTATAACGTATAACGTATAACGTATAACGTATAACGTATAACGTATAACGTATATCCTATAACGCATAACGTATACCGTATAACGTATAACGTCAAACGTATAACGTATAACGTATAACGTATAACATATAACGTATAACGTATAACGTATAACGTATAACGTATAACGTATAACGTATAACGTATAACGTATAAAGTATAACGTATAACGTATAACGTATAACGTATAACCTGTAACGTATAACGTATATCCTATAACGCATAACGTGTAGCGTATAACGCATAACGTATAACGTATAACGTATAACGTATAACGTATAACGTATAACGTATAACGTATAACGTATAACGTATAACGTATAACGTATAACGTATAACGTATAACGTATAACGTATAACGTATAACGTATAACGTTTAACGTATAACGTATAACGTATAACGTATAACGTATAACGTATAACGTATAACGTATAACGTATAACGTATAACGTATAACGTCAAACGTATAACGTATAACGTATAACGTATAACGTATAACGTATAACGTATAACGTATAACGTATAACGCATAACGTATAACGTATAACGTATAACGTATAACGTATAACGTATAACGTATAACGTATAACGTATAACGTATAACGTATAACGTATAAAGTATAACGTATAACGTATAACGTATAACGTATAACCTGTAACGTATAACGTATATCCTATAACGCATAACGTGTAGCGTATAACGCATAACGTATAACGTATAACGTATAACGTATAACGTATAACGTATAACGTACAACGTATAACGTACAACGCATAACGTATAACGTATATCGTATAACGTATAACGTATAACGTATACCGTTTAACGTATAACGTATAACGTATAACGTATAACGTATAACGTATAACGTATAACGTATAACGTATAACGTATAACGTATAACGTATAACGTATAACGTATAACGTATAACGTATAACGTATAACGTATAACGTATAACGTATAACGTATAACGTATAACGTATAACGTATAACGTATAACGAATAACGTATAACGTATAACGTATAACGTATGACGTATCACGTATAAGGTATGACCTATAGCGCATAACGTATAGCGTATAACGCGTAACGCATAACGTATAACGTATAACGTATAACGTATAACGTATAACGTATAACGTATAACGTATAACGTATAACGTATAACGTATAACTAATAACGTATAACGTATAACGTATATCCTATAACGCATAACGTATACCGTATAACGTATAACGTCAAACGTATAACGTATAACGTATAACGTATAACATATAACGTATAACGTATAACGTATAACGTATAACGTATAACGTATAACGTATAACGTATAACGTACAACGTATAACGTATAACGTATAACGTATAACGCACATCGTATAACGTATAACATATAACGAATAACGTAAAACGCATAACGTATAACGTATAACGTATAACGTACAACGTATAACGTATAGCGTATAACGTATAACGTATAACGTATAACGTATAACGTTTAACGTATAACGTATAACGTATAACGTATAACGTATAACGTATAACGTATAACGTATAACGTATAACGTATAACGTATAACGTATAACGTATAACGTATAACGTATAACGTATAACGTATAACGTATAACGTATAACGTATAACGTATAACGTATAACGTATAACGTATAACGTATAACGTATAACGTATAACGTATAACGTATAACGTATAACGTATATCCTATAACGCATAACGTATACCGTATGACGTATAACGTCAAACGTATAACGTATAACGTATAACGTATAACATATAACGTATAACGTATAACGTATAACGTATAACGTATAACGTATAACATATAAAGTATAACGTATAACGTATAACCTGTAACGTATAACGTATATCCTATAACGCATAACGTATAGCGTATAACGCATAACGTATAACGTATAACGTATAACGTATAACGCATAACATATAACGTATAACGTATAACGTATATCGTATAACGTATAACGAATACCGTAAAACGTAAAATTGTATTACATATTACGCATAACGAGTAACGTATAACGTATAACGTATAACGTATAACGTATAACGTATAACATATAACGAATAACGTATAACGTATAACGTACAACGTATAACGTATAACGTATAACGTATAACGTATAACGTATAACGTATAACGTATAACGTATATCCTATAACGCATAACGTATACCGTATAACGTATAACGTCAAACGTATAACGTATAACGTATAACGTATAAAGTATAACGTATAACGTATAACGTATAACGTATAACGTATAACGTATAACGTATAACGTATAACGTATAACGTATAACGTATAACGTATAACGTATAACGTATAACGTATAACGTATAACGTATAACGTATAACGTATAACGTATAACGTATAACGTATAACGAATAACGTATAACGTATAACGTATAACGTATGACGTATCACGTATAAGGTATGACCTATAGCGCATAACGTATAGCGTATAACGCGTAACGTATAACGTATAACGTATAACGTATAACGTATAACGTATAACGTATAACGTATAACGTATAACGTATAACGTATAACGTATAACGTATAACGTATAACTAATAACGTATAACGTATAACGTATATCCTATAACGCATAACGTATACCGTATAACGTATAACGTCAAACGTATAACGTATAACGTATAACGTATAACATATAACGTATAACGTATAACGTATAACGTATAACGTATAACGTATAACGTATAACGTATAACGTACAACGTATAACGTATAACGTATAACGTATAACGCACATCGTATAACGTATAACATATAACGAATAACGTAAAACGCATAACGTATAACGTATAACGTATAACGTATAACGTATAACGTATAACGTATAACGTATAACGTATAACGTATAACGTATATCCTATAACGCATAACGTATACCGTATGACGTATAACGTCAAACGTATAACGTATAACGTATAACGTATAACATATAACGTATAACGTATAACGTATAACGTATAACGTATAACGTATAACATATAAAGTATAACGTATAACGTATAACCTGTAACGTATAACGTATATCCTATAACGCATAACGTATAGCGTATAACGCATAACGTATAACGTATAACGTATAACGTATAACGCATAACATATAACGTATAACGTATAACGTATATCGTATAACGTATAACGAATACCGTAAAACGTAAAATTGTATTACATATTACGCATAACGAGTAACGTATAACGTATAACGTATAACGTATAACGTATAACGTATAACATATAACGAATAACGTATAACGTATAACGTACAACGTATAACGTATAACGTATAACGTATAACGTACAACGTATAACGTATAACGTATAACGTATAACGTATAACGTATAACGCATAACGTATAACGTATAACGTATAACGTATAACGTATAACGTATAACGTATAACGTATAACGTTTAACGTATAACGTATAACGTATAACGTATGACGTATCACGTATAAGGTATGACCTATAGCGCATAACGTATAGCGTATAACGCGTAACGTATAACGTATAACGTATAACGTATAACGTATAACGTATAACGTATAACGTATAACGTATAACGTATAACGTATAACGTATAACGTATAACGTATAACGTATAACGTATAACGTATAACGTATAACGTATAACGTATAACGTATAACGTATAACGTACAACGTATAACGTACAACGCATAACGTATAACGTATATCGTATAACGTATAACGTATAACGTATACCGTTTAACGTATAACGTATAACGTATAACGTATAACGTATAACGTATAACGTATAACGTATAACGTATAACGTATAACGTACAACGTATCACGTATAACGTATATCCTATAACGCATAACGTATATCCTATAACGCATAACGTATAGCGAATAACGCATAACGTATACCGTATAACGTATGACGTATCACGTATAAGGTATGACCTATAGCGCATAACGTATAGCGTATAACGCGTAACGTATAACGTATAACGTATAACGTATAACGTATAACGTATAACGTATTACGTATAACGTATAACGTATAACGTATAACGTATAACGTATAACGTATATCGTATAACGTATAACGTATAACGTATAACGTATGACGTATATCCTATAACGCATAACGTATAACGGATAACGTATAACGTATATCGTATAACGTATAACGTATAACGTATAACGCATAACGTATAACGTATAACGTATAACGTATAACGTATAACGTATAACGTATAACGTATAACGTACAACGTATAACGTATAACGTATAACGTATAACGCACATCGTATAACGTATAACATATAACGAATAACGTAAAACGCATAACGTATAACGTATAACGTATAACGTACAACGTATAACGTATAGCGTATAACGTATAACGTATAACGTATAACGTATAACGTTTAACGTATAACGTATAACGTATAACGTATAACGTATAACGTATAACGTATAACGTATAACGTATAACGTATAACGTATAACGTATAACGTATAACGTATAACGTATAACGTATAACGTATAACGTATAACGTATAACGTATAACGTACAACGTATCACGTATAACGTATATCCTATAACGCATAACGTATATCCTATAACGCATAACGTATAGCGAATAACGCATAACGTATACCGTATAACGTATGACGTATCACGTATAAGGTATGACCTATAGCGCATAACGTATAGCGTATAACGCGTAACGTATAACGTATAACGTATAACGTATAACGTATAACGTATAACGTATTACGTATAACGTATAACGTATAACGTATAACGTATAACGTATAACGTATAACGTATAACGTATAACTAATAACGTATAACGTATAACGTATATCCTATAACGCATAACGTATACCGTATAACGTATAACGTCAAACGTATAACGTATAACGTATAACGTATAACATATAACGTATAACGTATAACGTATAACGTATAACGTATAACGTATAACGTATAACGTATAACGTACAACGTATAACGTATAACGTATAACGTATAACGCACATCGTATAACGTATAACATATAACGAATAACGTAAAACGCATAACGTATAACGTATAACGTATAACGTACAACGTATAACGTATAGCGTATAACGTATAACGTATAACGTATAACGTATAACGTTTAACGTATAACGTATAACGTATAACGTATAACGTATAACGTATAACGTATAACGTATAACGTATAACGTATAACGTATAACGTATAACGTATAACGTATAACGTATAACGTATAACGTATAACGTATAACGTATAACGTATAACGTATAACGTATAACGTATAACGTATAACGTATAACGTATAACGTATAACGTATAACGTATAACGTATAACGTATATCCTATAACGCATAACGTATACCGTATGACGTATAACGTCAAACGTATAACGTATAACGTATAACGTATAACATATAACGTATAACGTATAACGTATAACGTATAACGTATAACGTATAACATATAAAGTATAACGTATAACGTATAACCTGTAACGTATAACGTATATCCTATAACGCATAACGTATAGCGTATAACGCATAACGTATAACGTATAACGTATAACGTATAACGCATAACATATAACGTATAACGTATAACGTATATCGTATAACGTATAACGAATACCGTAAAACGTAAAATTGTATTACATATTACGCATAACGAGTAACGTATAACGTATAACGTATAACGTATAACGTATAACGTATAACATATAACGAATAACGTATAACGTATAACGTACAACGTATAACGTATAACGTATAACGTATAACGTATAACGTATAACGTATAACGTATAACGTATATCCTATAACGCATAACGTATACCGTATAACGTATAACGTCAAACGTATAACGTATAACGTATAACGTATAAAGTATAACGTATAACGTATAACGTATAACGTATAACGTATAACGTATAACGTATAACGTATAACGTATAACGTATAACGTATAACGTATAACGTATAACGTATAACGTATAACGTATAACGTATAACGTATAACGTATAACGTATAACGTATAACGTATAACGTATAACGTATAACGAATAACGTATAACGTATAACGTATAACGTATGACGTATCACGTATAAGGTATGACCTATAGCGCATAACGTATAGCGTATAACGCGTAACGTATAACGTATAACGTATAACGTATAACGTATAACGTATAACGTATAACGTATAACGTATAACGTATAACGTATAACGTATAACGTATAACTAATAACGTATAACGTATAACGTATATCCTATAACGCATAACGTATACCGTATAACGTATAACGTCAAACGTATAACGTATAACGTATAACGTATAACATATAACGTATAACGTATAACGTATAACGTATAACGTATAACGTATAACGTATAACGTATAACGTACAACGTATAACGTATAACGTATAACGTATAACGCACATCGTATAACGTATAACATATAACGAATAACGTAAAACGCATAACGTATAACGTATAACGTATAACGTATAACGTATAACGTATAACGTATAACGTATAACGTATAACGTATAACGTATATCCTATAACGCATAACGTATACCGTATGACGTATAACGTCAAACGTATAACGTATAACGTATAACGTATAACATATAACGTATAACGTATAACGTATAACGTATAACGTATAACGTATAACATATAAAGTATAACGTATAACGTATAACCTGTAACGTATAACGTATATCCTATAACGCATAACGTATAGCGTATAACGCATAACGTATAACGTATAACGTATAACGTATAACGCATAACATATAACGTATAACGTATAACGTATATCGTATAACGTATAACGAATACCGTAAAACGTAAAATTGTATTACATATTACGCATAACGAGTAACGTATAACGTATAACGTATAACGTATAACGTATAACGTATAACATATAACGAATAACGTATAACGTATAACGTACAACGTATAACGTATAACGTATAACGTATAACGTACAACGTATAACGTATAACGTATAACGTATAACGTATAACGTATAACGCATAACGTATAACGTATAACGTATAACGTATAACGTATAACGTATAACGTATAACGTATAACGTTTAACGTATAACGTATAACGTATAACGTATGACGTATCACGTATAAGGTATGACCTATAGCGCATAACGTATAGCGTATAACGCGTAACGTATAACGTATAACGTATAACGTATAACGTATAACGTATAACGTATAACGTATAACGTATAACGTATAACGTATAACGTATAACGTATAACGTATAACGTATAACGTATAACGTATAACGTATAACGTATAACGTATAACGTATAACGTACAACGTATAACGTACAACGCATAACGTATAACGTATATCGTATAACGTATAACGTATAACGTATACCGTTTAACGTATAACGTATAACGTATAACGTATAACGTATAACGTATAACGTATAACGTATAACGTATAACGTATAACGTACAACGTATCACGTATAACGTATATCCTATAACGCATAACGTATATCCTATAACGCATAACGTATAGCGAATAACGCATAACGTATACCGTATAACGTATGACGTATCACGTATAAGGTATGACCTATAGCGCATAACGTATAGCGTATAACGCGTAACGTATAACGTATAACGTATAACGTATAACGTATAACGTATAACGTATTACGTATAACGTATAACGTATAACGTATAACGTATAACGTATAACGTATATCGTATAACGTATAACGTACAACGTATAACGTATGACGTATATCCTATAACGCATAACGTATAACGGATAACGTATAACGTATATCGTATAACGTATAACGTATAACGTATAACGCATAACGTATAACGTATAACGTATAACGTATAACGAATAACGTATAACGTATAACGTTTAACGTATAACGTATAACGTATAACGTATAACGTATAACGTATAACGTATAACGTATAACGTATAACGTATAACGTATAACGTATAACGTATAACGTATAACGTATAACGTATATCCTATAACGGATAACGTATACCGTATAACGTATAACGTCAAACGTATAACGTATAACGTATAACGTATAAAGTATAACGTATAACGTATAACGTATAACGTATAACGTATAACGTATAACGTATAACGTATAACGTATAACGTATAACGTATAACGTATAACGTATAACGTATAACGTATAACGTATAACGTATAACGTATAACGTATAACGTATAACGAATAACGTATAACGTATAACGTATAACGTATGACGTATCACGTATAAGGTATGACCTATAGCGCATAACGTATAGCGTATAACGCGTAACGTATAACGTATAACGTATAACGTATAACGTATAACGTATAACGTATAACGTATAACGTATAACGTATAACGTATAACGTATAACGTATAACTAATAACGTATAACGTATAACGTATATCCTATAACGCATAACGTATACCGTATAACGTATAACGTCAAACGTATAACGTATAACGTATAACGTATAACATATAACGTATAACGTATAACGTATAACGTATAACGTATAACGTATAACGTATAACGTATAACGTACAACGTATAACGTATAACGTATAACGTATAACGCACATCGTATAACGTATAACATATAACGAATAACGTAAAACGCATAACGTATAACGTATAACGTATAACGTACAACGTATAACGTATAGCGTATAACGTATAACGTATAACGTATAACGTATAACGTTTAACGTATAACGTATAACGTATAACGTATAACGTATAACGTATAACGTATAACGTATAACGTATAACGTATAACGTATAACGTATAACGTATAACGTATAACGTATAACGTATAACGTATAACGTATAACGTATAACGTATAACGTATAACGTATAACGTATAACGTATAACGTATAACGTATAACGTATAACGTATAACGTATAACGTATAACGTATAACGTATATCCTATAACGCATAACGTATACCGTATGACGTATAACGTCAAACGTATAACGTATAACGTATAACGTATAACATATAACGTATAACGTATAACGTATAACGTATAACGTATAACGTATAACATATAAAGTATAACGTATAACGTATAACCTGTAACGTATAACGTATATCCTATAACGCATAACGTATAGCGTATAACGCATAACGTATAACGTATAACGTATAACGTATAACGCATAACATATAACGTATATCGTATAACGTATATCGTATAACGTATAACGAATACCGTAAAACGTAAAATTGTATTACATATTACGCATAACGAGTAACGTATAACGTATAACGTATAACGTATAACGTATAACGTATAACATATAACGAATAACGTATAACGTATAACGTACAACGTATAACGTATAACGTATAACGTATAACGTACAACGTATAACGTATAACGTATAACGTATAACGTATAACGTATAACGCATAACGTATAACGTATAACGTATAACGTATAACGTATAACGTATAACGTATAACGTATAACGTTTAACGTATAACGTATAACGTATAACGTATGACGTATCACGTATAAGGTATGACCTATAGCGCATAACGTATAGCGTATAACGCGTAACGTATAACGTATAACGTATAACGTATAACGTATAACGTATAACGTATAACGTATAACGTATAACGTATAACCTATAACGTATAACGTATAACGTATAACGTATAACGTATAACGTATAACGTATAACGTATATCCTATAACGCATAACGTATACCGTATAACGTATAACGTCAAACGTATAACGTATAACGTATAACGTATAACATATAACGTATAACGTATAACGTATAACGTATAACGTATAACGTATAACGTATAACGTATGACGTATCACGTATAAGGTATGACCTATAGCGCATAACGTATAACGCGTAACGTATAACGTATAACGTATAACGTATAACGTATAACGTATAACGTATAACGTATAACGTATAACGTATAACGTATAACGTATAACGTATAACGTATAACGTATAACGTATAACGTATAACGTATATCCTATAACGCATAACGTATACCGTATAACGTATAACGTCAAACGTATAACGTATAACGTATAACGTATAACATATAACGTATAACGTATAACGTATAACGTATAACGTATAACGTATAACGTATAACGTATAACGTATAACGTATAACGTATAACGTATAACGTATAACGTATAACGTATAACGTATAACGTATAACGTATAACGTATAACGTATAACGAATAACGTATAACGTATAACGTATAACGTATGACGTATCACGTATAAGGTATGACCTATAGCGCATAACGTATAGCGTATAACGCGTAACGTATAACGTATAACGTATAACGTATAACGTATAACGTATATCCTATAACGCATAACGTATACCGTATAACGTATAACGTCAAACGTATAACGTATAACGTATAACGTATAACATATAACGTATAACGTATAACGTATAACGTATAACGTATAACGTATAACGTATAACGTATAACGTACAACGTATAACGTATAACGTATAACGTATAACGCACATC
>NW_027479691.1:0-77981 GCF_051014685.1 Ptiloglossa arizonensis
ACGTATGACGTATTACATATTACGTATAACGTATAACGTATAACGTATTACATATTACGTATAACGTATAACGTATAACGTATAACGTATAACGGATAACGTATACGTATAACGTATAACGTATAACGTATAACGTATAACGTATAACGTATAACGTATAAACGTATAACGTATAACTTTATGACGTATAACGTATAACGTATAACGTATAACGTATAACGTACAACGTATAACGTATAACGTATAACGTATAACGTATAACGTATAACGTATAACGTATAACGTAAAACGTATAACGTATAACGTATAACGTATAACGTATAACGTATAACGTATAACGTATAACGTATAACGTATAACGTATAACGTATAACGTATAACGTATAACGTGTAACGTATAACGTAAAACGTAGGACGTATTCATATTACGTCTAACGTATAACGTATAACGTATAACGTATAACGTATAACGTATAACGTATAACGTAACGTATAACGTATAACGTATAACGTATAACGTATAAAGTATAACGTATAACGTATTAACGTATAACGTATAACGTAGAACGTATCGTATAACGATAACGAATAACGTATAACGTATAACGATAACGTATAACGTATAACGTATAACGTATAACTATAACGTATAACGTATAACGTATAACGTATAACGTATTACGTATACGTATAACCTATAACGTATTACGTATAACGTATAACGTATAACGTATAACGTATAACGTATAACGTATAACGTATAACGTATAACGCATAACGTAAAACGTATAACGATAACGTATACGTATACGTATAACGTATAACGTATTAACGTATAACGTAAAACGTATAACGTATGACGTATTACATATTACGTATAACGTATAACGTATAACGTATAACGTATAACGTATAACGTATAACGTATCACGTATAAGGTATGACCTATAACGTATATCGTATAACGTATAACGTTTACCTATAACGTATAACGTATAACGTATAACGTTATAACGTGTAACGTATAACGTATAACGTATAACGTATAACGTATAACGTATAACGTATAACGTATAACGTATAACGTATAAACGTATAACATATAACGTATAACGTATAACGTGTATCGTATAACGTAGAACGTGTAACGTATAACGTATAACGTGTAACATATTACGTATACGTATAACGTATGACGTATAACGTATAACGTATAACGTGTAACGAAGAACGTATAACGAATAACGTAAAACGTATAACGTATAACGTATAACGTATAACGTATAACGTATAACGTATACGTATAACGTATAACGTATAACGTATAACGTATAACGTGTAACGTATAACGTAAAACGTATGACGTATTACATATTACGTATAACGTATAACGTATAACGTATAACGTATAACGTATAACGTATAACGTATAACGTATAACGTATAACGTATAACGTATAACGTATAAAGTATAACGTTTAACGTATAACGTATACGTATAACGATAACGTATTAACGTATAACGTATAACGTATACGTATAACGTATAACGTATAACGTATAACGTATAACGTATAACGTATAACGTATAACGTATAACGTATAACGTATAACGTATAACGTATTACGTATAACGTATAACCTATAACGTATTACGTATAACGTATAACGTATAACTATTAACGTATAACGTATAACGTATAACGTATAACGTATAACGTATAACGCATAACGTAAAACGTATAACGTATAACGTATAACGTATAACGTATAACGTATAACGTATAACGTATAACGTAAAACGTAAACGTATGACGTATTACATATTACGTATAACGTATAACGTATAACGTATTACATATTACGTATA
Organism: Ptiloglossa arizonensis; assembly: GCF_051014685.1. NCBI lineage: Eukaryota > Metazoa > Arthropoda > Insecta > Hymenoptera > Colletidae > Ptiloglossa > Ptiloglossa arizonensis. The sequence continues at coordinate 1,871 of NW_027479691.1, forward strand.
ACGTATAACGTATAACGTATAACGTATAACGTATAACGGTATAACGTATCACGTATAAGGTATAGACCTATAACGTATATCGTATAACGTATAACGTATAACCTATAACGTATACGTATAACGTTAACGTATAACGTGTAACGTATAACGTATAACGTATAACGTATAACGTATAAAGTATGACGTATAACGTATAACGTATAACGCATAGCGTATAACGTAAAACGTATGACTATTACATATTACGTATAACGTATAACGTATAACGTATTAACGTATAACGTATAACGTATAACGTATAACGTATAACGTATACCGTATAACGTATAACGTATACGTATAACGCATAACGTATAACGTATAACGTAAACGTATAACGTATAACGTATAACGTATACGTATAACGTATAACGTATAACGTATAACGTATAACTATAACGTATAACGTATAACGGTATAACGTATAACGTATAACGTATAACCTATATTGTGTAACATCTAACGTATAACGTATAACGTATAACGTATAACGTACAACGTATAACGTATAACGTATAACGTATAACGTATAACGTATAAACGTATAACGTATAACGTATAACGTATAACGTATAACGTATAACGTATAACGTATAACTTATAACGTATAACGTATAACGTATTAACGTATAACGTATAACGTATAACGTATAACGTATAACGTATAACGTATAACGTAAACGTATAACGTATAACGTTAACGTATAACGTATAACGTATAACGTAGTAACGTATAACGTATCAACGTATAACGTATAACGTATAACTTATAACGTGTATCGTATAACTTAAGAACGTATAACGTATATCCTATAACGTATATTCTATAACGTATAACGTAACGTATAACGTATAACCTATAACGTATATTCTGTAACGTATAACGTATAACGTATAACGTATAACGTATAACGTATAACGTATAACATATTATATAACGTATAACGTATAACGTATAACGTATAACGTATAACATATTATATAACGTTTAACGTAGAACGTATAACGTATAACGTATAACGTATAACGTATAACGTATGACGTATAACGTATAACGTATAACGTATAACGTATAACGTATAACGTATAACGTATAACGTATAACGTATAGCGTATAACGTATAACGTATAACGTATAACGTATATCGTATAACGTATAACGTATAACGTATAACGTATATCGTATAACGTATAACGTATAACGTATAACGTATAACGTATAACGTATAACGTATAACGTATAACGTATAACGTATAACGTATAGCGTATAACGTATAACGTATAACGTATAACGTATAACGTATAACGTATAAAGTATAACGTATAACGTATAACGTATAACGTATAACGTATAACGTATAACGTATAACGTATAACGTATAACGTATAACGTATAACGTATAACGTATAACCTATATTGTGTAACGTCTAACGTATAACGAATGACGTATAACGTATAACGTATAACGTATAACGTATAACGTATAACGTATAACGTATAACGTATAACGTATAACGTATAACGTATAACGTATAACGTATAACGTATAACGTATAAGGTATAACGTATAACGTATAACGTATAACGTATAACGTATAACTTATAACGTATAACGTATAACGTACAACGTATAACCTATAACGTATATTCTATAACGTATAACGTATAACGTATAACGTATAACGTATAACGTATAACGTATAACGTACAACGTATAACGTATAACGTATAACGTATAACGTATAACGTATAACGTATAACGTATAACGTACAACGTATAACGTATAACGTATAACGTATAACGTATAACGTATAACGTATAACGTATAACGTATAACGTATAACGTATAACGTATAACGTATAACGTATAACGTATAACGTATAACGTATAACGTATGACGTATGACGTATAACGTATAACGTATAACGTATAACGTATAACGTATAACGTATAACGTATAACGTACAACGTATAACGTAGAACGTATAACGTATAACGTATAACCTATAACGTATTATGTATAACGTATAATGTATAACGTATAACGTATAACGTATAACGTAAAACGTATAACGTATAACGTATAACGTATAACGTATAACGTATAACGTATAACGTAAAACGTATAACGTATAACGTATAACGTATAACGTATAACTTATGACGTATAACGTATAACGTATAACGTATAACGTGTAACGTATAACGTATAACGTATAACGTATAACGTATAACGTATAACCTATATTGTGTAACGTCTAACGTATAACGAATGACGTATAACGTATAACGTATAACGTATAACGTATAACGTATAACGTATAACGTATAACGTACAACGTATAACGTATAACGTATAACGTATAACGTATAACGTATAACGTATAACGTATAACGTACAACGTATAACGTATAACGTATAACGTATAACGTATAACGTATAACGTATAACGTATAACGTATAACGTATAACGTATAACGTATAACGTATAACGTATAACGTATAACGTATAACGTATAACGTATAACGTATAACGTATGACGTATGACGTATAACGTATAACGTATAACGTATAACGTATAACGTATAACGTATAACGTATAACGTACAACGTATAACGTAGAACGTATAACGTATAACGTATAACCTATAACGTATTATGTATAACGTATAATGTATAACGTATAACGTATAACGTATAACGTAAAACGTATAACGTATAACGTATAACGTATAACGTATAACGTATAACGTATAACGTAAAACGTATAACGTATAACGTATAACGTATAACGTATAACTTATGACGTATAACGTATAACGTATAACGTATAACGTGTAACGTATAACGTATAACGTATAACGTATAACGTATAACGTATAACCTATATTGTGTAACGTCTAACGTATAACGAATGACGTATAACGTATAACCTATAACGTATTACGTATAACGTATAACGTATAACGTATAACGTATAACGTATAACGTATAACGTATAACGTATAACGTATAACGCATAACGTAAAACGTATAACGTATAACGTATAACGTATAACGTATAACGTATAACGTATAACGTATAACGTAAAACGTATAACGTATGACGTATTACATATTACGTATAACGTATAACGTATAACGTATTACATATTACGTATAACGTATAACGTATAACGTATAACGTATAACGTATAACGTATAACGTATCACGTATAAGGTATGACCTATAACGTATATCGTATAACGTATAACGTATAACCTATAACGTATAACGTATAACGTATAACGTATAACGTGTAACGTATAACGTATAACGTATAACGTATAACGTATAAAGTATGACGTATAACGTATAACGTATAACGCATAGCGTATAACGTAAAACGTATGACGTATTACATATTACGTATAACGTATAACGTATAACGTATAACGTATAACGTATAACGTATAACGTATAACGTATAACGTATAACGTATAACGTATAACGTATAACGTATAACGTATAACGTATAACGTATAACGTATAACGTATAACGTATAACGTATAACGTATAACGTATAACGTATAACGTATAACGTATAACGTATAACGTATAACGTATAACGTATAACGTATAACGTATAACGTATAACCTATATTGTGTAACATCTAACGTATAACGTATAACGTATAACGTATAACGTACAACGTATAACGTATAACGTATAACGTATAACGTATAACGTATAACGTATAACGTATAACGTATAACGTATAACGTATAACGTATAACGTATAACGTATAACGTATAACGTATAACGTATAACGTATAACGTATAACGTATAACGTATAACGTATAACGTATAACGTATAACGTATAACGTATAACGTATAACGTATAACGTATAACGTATAACGTATAACGTATAACGTATAACGTATAACGTATAACGTATAACGTATAACGTATAACTTATAACGTGTAACGTATAACGTATAACGTATAACGTATATCCTATAACGTATATTCTATAACGTATAACGTATAACGTATAACGTATAACCTATAACGTATATTCTGTAACGTATAACGTATAACGTATAACGTATAACGTATAACGTATAACGTATAACATATTATATAACGTATAACGTATAACGTATAACGTATAACGTATAACATATTATATAACGTTTAACGTAGAACGTATAACGTATAACGTATAACGTATAACGTATAACGTATGACGTATAACGTATAACGTATAACGTATAACGTATAACGTATAACGTATAACGTATAACGTATAACGTATAGCGTATAACGTATAACGTATAACGTATAACGTATATCGTATAACGTATAACGTATAACGTATAACGTATATCGTATAACGTATAACGTATAACGTATAACGTATAACGTATAACGTATAACGTATAACGTATAACGTATAACGTATAACGTATAGCGTATAACGTATAACGTATAACGTATAACGTATAACGTATAACGTATAAAGTATAACGTATAACGTATAACGTATAACGTATAACGTATAACGTATAACGTATAACGTATAACGTATAACGTATAACGTATAACGTATAACGTATAACCTATATTGTGTAACGTCTAACGTATAACGAATGACGTATAACGTATAACGTATAACGTATAACGTATAACGTATAACGTATAACGTATAACGTATAACGTATAACGTATAACGTATAACGTATAACGTATAACGTATAACGTATAAGGTATAACGTATAACGTATAACGTATAACGTATAACGTATAACTTATAACGTATAACGTATAACGTACAACGTATAACCTATAACGTATATTCTATAACGTATAACGTATAACGTATAACGTATAACGTATAACGTATAACGTATAACGTACAACGTATAACGTATAACGTATAACGTATAACGTATAACGTATAACGTATAACGTATAACGTACAACGTATAACGTATAACGTATAACGTATAACGTATAACGTATAACGTATAACGTATAACGTATAACGTATAACGTATAACGTATAACGTATAACGTATAACGTATAACGTATAACGTATAACGTATGACGTATGACGTATAACGTATAACGTATAACGTATAACGTATAACGTATAACGTATAACGTATAACGTACAACGTATAACGTAGAACGTATAACGTATAACGTATAACCTATAACGTATTATGTATAACGTATAATGTATAACGTATAACGTATAACGTATAACGTAAAACGTATAACGTATAACGTATAACGTATAACGTATAACGTATAACGTATAACGTAAAACGTATAACGTATAACGTATAACGTATAACGTATAACTTATGACGTATAACGTATAACGTATAACGTATAACGTGTAACGTATAACGTATAACGTATAACGTATAACGTATAACGTATAACCTATATTGTGTAACGTCTAACGTATAACGAATGACGTATAACGTATAACGTATAACGTATAACGTATAACGTATAACGTATAACGTATAACGTACAACGTATAACGTATAACGTATAACGTATAACGTATAACGTATAACGTATAACGTATAACGTACAACGTATAACGTATAACGTATAACGTATAACGTATAACGTATAACGTATAACGTATAACGTATAACGTATAACGTATAACGTATAACGTATAACGTATAACGTATAACGTATAACGTATAACGTATAACGTATAACGTATGACGTATGACGTATAACGTATAACGTATAACGTATAACGTATAACGTATAACGTATAACGTATAACGTACAACGTATAACGTAGAACGTATAACGTATAACGTATAACCTATAACGTATTATGTATAACGTATAATGTATAACGTATAACGTATAACGTATAACGTAAAACGTATAACGTATAACGTATAACGTATAACGTATAACGTATAACGTATAACGTAAAACGTATAACGTATAACGTATAACGTATAACGTATAACTTATGACGTATAACGTATAACGTATAACGTATAACGTGTAACGTATAACGTATAACGTATAACGTATAACGTATAACGTATAACCTATATTGTGTAACGTCTAACGTATAACGAATGACGTATAACGTATAACGTATAACGTATAACGTATAACGTATAACGTATAACGTATAACGTATAACGTATAACGTATAACGTATAACGTATAACGTATAACGTATAACGTATAACGTATAACGTATAACGTATAACGTATAACGTATAACGTATAACGTATAACGTATAACGTATTATATAACGTATAACGTAGAACGTATAACGTATAACGTATAACGTATAACGTATAACGTATAAAGTATAACGTATAACGTATAACGTATAACGTATAACGTATAACGTATAACGTATAACATATTATATAACGTATAACGTAGAACGTATAACGTATAACGTGTAACGTATGACGTATAACGTATAACGTATAACGTATAACGTATAACGTATAACGTATAACGTATAACGTATAACGTATAACCTATATTGTGTAACGTCTAACGTATAACGTATGACGTATAACGTATAACGTATAACGTATAACGTATAACGTATAACGTATAACGTATAACGTATAACGTATAACGTATAACGTATAACGTATAACGTATAACGTATAACGTATAACGTATAACGTATAACGTATAACTTATAACGTATAACGTATAACGTACAACGTATAACCTATAACGTATATTCTATAACGTATAACGTATAACGTATAACGTATAACGTATAACGTATAACGTATAACGTATAACGTACAACGTATAACGTATAACGTATAACGTATAACGTATAACGTATAACGTATAACATATAACGTGTAACGTATAACGTGTAACGTATAACGTAGAACGTGTAACGTATAACGTATAACGTGTAACATATTACGTATAACGTATAACGTATGACGTATAACGTATAACGTATAACGTGTAACGAAGAACGTATAACGAATAACGTAAAACGTATAACGTATAACGTATAACGTATAACGTATAACGTATAACGTATAACGTATAACGTATAACGTATAACGTATAACGTATAACGTATAACGTATAACGTATAACGTATAACGTGTAACGTATAACGTAAAACGTATGACGTATTACATATTACGTATAACGTATAACGTATAACGTATAACGTATAACGTATAACGTATAACGTATAACGTATAACGTATAACGTATAACGTATAACGTATAAAGTATAACGTATAACGTATAACGTATAACGTATAACGTATAACGTATAACGTATAACGTATAACGTATAACGTATAACGTGTAACGTATAACGTATAACGTATAACGTATAACGTATAACGTATAACGTATAACGTATAACGTATAACGTATTACGTATAACGTATAACCTATAACGTATTACGTATAACGTATAACGTATAACGTATAACGTATAACGTATAACGTATAACGTATAACGTATAACGTATAACGCATAACGTAAAACGTATAACGTATAACGTATAACGTATAACGTATAACGTATAACGTATAACGTATAACGTAAAACGTATAACGTATGACGTATTACATATTACGTATAACGTATAACGTATAACGTATAACGTATAACGTATAACGTATAACGTATCACGTATAAGGTATGACCTATAACGTATATCGTATAACGTATAACGTATAACCTATAACGTATAACGTATAACGTATAACGTATAACGTATAACGTATAACGTGTAACGTATAACGTATAACGTATAACGTATAACGTATAAAGTGTGACGTATAACGTATAACGTATAACGCATCGCGTATAACGTAAAACGTATGACGTATTACATATTACGTATAACGTATAACGTATAACGTATAACGTATAACGTATAACGTATAACGTATAACGTATAACGTATAACGTATAACGTATAACGTATAACGTATAACGTATAACGTATAACGTATAACGTATAACGTATAACGTATAACGTATAACGTATAACGTATAACGTATAACGTATAACGTATAACGTATAACGTATAACGTATAACGTATAACGTATAACGTATAACGTATAACGTATCACGTATAAGGTATGACCTATAACGTATATCGTATAACGTATAACGTATAACCTATAACGTATAACGTATAACGTATAACGTATAACGTATAACGTATAACGTGTAACGTATAACGTATAACGTATAACGTATAACGTATAAAGTATGACGTATAACGTATAACGTATAACGCATAGCGTATAACGTAAAACGTATGACGTATTACATATTACGTATAACGTATAACGTATAACGTATAACGTATAACGTATAACGTATAACGTATAACGTATAACGTATAACGTATAACGTATAACGTATAACGTATAACGTATAACGTATAACGTATAACGTATAACGTATAACGTATAACGTATAACGTATAACGTATAACATATTATATAACGTGTAACGTATAACGTATAACGTGTAACATATTACGTATAACGTATAACGTATGACGTATAACGTATAACGTATAACGTGTAACGAAGATCGTATAACGTATAAAGTATGACGTATAACGTATAACGTATAACGCATAGCGTATAACGTAAATCGTATGACGTATTACATATTACGTATAACGTATAACGTATAACGTATAACGTATAACGTATAACGTATAACGTATAACGTATAACGTATAACGTATAACGTATAACGTATAACGTATAACGTATAACGTATAACGTATAACGTATAACGTATAACGTATAACGTATAACGTATAACGTATAAAGTATAACGTATAACGTATAACGTATAACGTATAACGTATAACGTATAACGTATAACGTATAACGTATAACGTATAACGTATCACGTATAAGGTATGACCTATAACGTATATCGTATAACGTATAACGTATAACCTATAACGTATAACGTATAACGTATAACGTATAACGTATAACGTATAACGTGTAACGTATAACGTATAACGTATAACGTATAACGTATAAAGTATGACGTATAACGTATAACGTATAACGCATAGCGTATAACGTAAAACGTATGACGTATTACATATTACGTATAACGTATAACGTATAACGTATAACGTATAACGTATAACGTATAACGTATAACGTATAACGTATAACGTATAACGTATAACGTATAACGTATAACGTATAACGTATAACGTATAACGTATAACGTATAACGTATAACGTATAACGTATAACGTATAACGTATAACGTATAACGTATAACGTATAACGTATAACGTATAACGTATAACGTATAACGTATGACGTATAACGTATAACGTATAACGTATAACGTATAACGTATAACGTATAACGTATATCGTATAACGTATAACGTATAACGTATAACGTATAACGTATAACGTATAACGTATAACGTATAACGTATAACGTATAACGTATAGCGTATAACGTATAACGTATAACGTATAACGTATAACGTATAACGTATAAAGTATAACGTATAACGTATAACGTATAACGTATAACGTATAACGTATAACGTATAACGTATAACGTATAACGTATAACGTATAACGTATAACCTATATTGTGTAACGTCTAACGTATAACGAATGACGTATAACGTATAACGTATAACGTATAACGTATAACGTATAACGTATAACGTATAACGTATAACGTATAACGTATAACGTATAACGTATAACGTATAACGTATAACGTATAACGTATAACGTATAACGTATAACGTATAACGTATAACGTATAACGTATAACGTATAACGTATAACTTATAACGTATAACGTATAACGTACAACGTATAACCTATAACGTATATTCTATAACGTATAACGTATAACGTATAACGTATAACGTATAACGTATAACGTATAACGTACAACGTATAACGTATAACGTATAACGTATAACGTATAACGTATAACGTATAACGTATAACGTACAACGTATAACGTATAACGTATAACGTATAACGTATAACGTATAACGTATAACGTATAACGTATAACGTATAACGTATAACGTATAACGTATAACGTATAACGTATAACGTATAACGTATAACGTATGACGTATGACGTATAACGTATAACGTATAACGTATAACGTATAACGTATAACGTATAACGTATAACGTACAACGTATAACGTAGAACGTATAACGTATAACGTATAACCTATAACGTATTATGTATAACGTATAATGTATAACGTATAACGTATAACGTATAACGTAAAACGTATAACGTATAACGTATAACGTATAACGTATAACGTATAACGTATAACGTAAAACGTATAACGTATAACGTATAACGTATAACGTATAACTTATGACGTATAACGTATAACGTATAACGTATAACGTATAAAGTATAACGTATAACGTATAACGTATAACGTATAACGTATAACGTATAACGTATAACGTATAACGTATAACGTATAACGTATAACGTATAACCTATATTGTGTAACGTCTAACGTATAACGAATGACGTATAACGTATAACGTATAACGTATAACGTATAACGTATAACGTATAACGTATAACGTATAACGTATAACGTATAACGTATAACGTATAACGTATAACGTATAACGTATAACGTATAACGTATAACGTATAACGTATAACGTATAACGTATAACGTATAACTTATAACGTATAACGTATAACGTACAACGTATAACCTATAACGTATATTCTATAACGTATAACGTATAACGTATAACGTATAACGTATAACGTATAACGTACAACGTATAACGTATAACGTATAACGTATAACGTATAACGTATAACGTATAACGTATAACGTACAACGTATAACGTATAACGTATAACGTATAACGTATAACGTATAACGTATAACGTATAACGTATAACGTATAACGTATAACGTATAACGTATAACGTATAACGTATAACGTATAACGTATAACGTATAACGTATGACGTATGACGTATAACGTATAACGTATAACGTATAACGTATAACCTATAACGTATAACGTATAACGTACAACGTATAACGTAGAACGTATAACGTATAACGTATAACCTATAACGTATTATGTATAACGTATAATGTATAACGTATAACGTATAACGTATAACGTAAAACGTATAACGTATAACGTATAACGTATAACGTATAACGTATAACGTATAACGTAAAACGTATAACGTATAACGTATAACGTATAACGTATAACTTATGACGTATAACGTATAACGTATAACGTATAACGTGTAACGTATAACGTATAACGTATAACGTATAACGTATAACGTATAACCTATATTGTGTAACGTCTAACGTATAACGAATGACGTATAACGTATAACGTATAACGTATAACGTATAACGTATAACGTATAACGTATAACGTACAACGTATAACGTATAACGTATAACGTATAACGTATAACGTATAACGTACAACGTATAACGTACAACGTATAACGTATAACGTATAACGTATAACGTATAACGTATAACGTATAACGTATAACGTATAACGTATAACGTATAACGTATAACGTATAACGTATAACGTATAACGTATAACGTATAACGTATGACGTATGACGTATAACGTATAACGTATAACGTATAACGTATAACGTATAACGTATAACGTATAACGTACAACGTATAACGTAGAACGTATAACGTATAACGTATAACCTATAACGTATTATGTATAACGTATAATGTATAACGTATAACGTATAACGTATAACGTATAACGTAAAACGTATAACGTATAACGTATAACGTATAACGTATAACGTATAACGTATAACGTAAAACGTATAACGTATAACGTATAACGTATAACGTATAACTTATGACGTATAACGTATAACGTATAACGTATAACGTGTAACGTATAACGTATAACGTATAACGTATAACGTATAACGTATAACCTATATTGTGTAACGTCTAACGTATAACGAATGACGTATAACGTATAACCTATATTGTGTAACGTCTAACGTATAACGTATGACGTATAACGTATAACGTATAACGTATAACGTATAACGTATAACGTATAACGTATAACGTATAACGTATAACGTATAACGTATAACGTATAACGTATAACGTATAACGTATAACGTATAACGTATAACGTATAACGTATAACTTATAACGTATAACGTATAACGTACAACGTATAACCTATAACGTATATTCTATAACGTATAACGTATAACGTATAACGTATAACGTATAACGTATAACGTATAACGTATAACGTATAACGTACAACGTATAACGTATAACGTATAACGTATAACGTATAACGTATAACGTATAACATATAACGTGTAACGTATAACGTGTAACGTATAACGTAGAACGTGTAACGTATAACGTATAACGTGTAACATATTACGTATAACGTATAACGTATGACGTATAACGTATAACGTATAACGTGTAACGAAGAACGTATAACGAATAACGTAAAACGTATAACGTATAACGTATAACGTATAACGTATAACGTATAACGTATAACGTATAACGTATAACGTATAACGTATAACGTATAACGTATAACGTATAACGTATAACGTATAACGTGTAACGTATAACGTAAAACGTATGACGTATTACATATTACGTATAACGTATAACGTATAACGTATAACGTATAACGTATAACGTATAACGTATAACGTATAACGTATAACGTATAACGTATAACGTATAAAGTATAACGTATAACGTATAACGTATAACGTATAACGTATAACGTATAACGTATAACGTATAACGTATAACGTATAACGTATAACGTATAACGTATAACGTATAACGTATAACGTATAACGTATAACGTATAACGTATAACGTATAACGTATAACGTATAACGTATAACGTATAACGTATTACGTATAACGTATAACCTATAACGTATTACGTATAACGTATAACGTATAACGTATAACGTATAACGTATAACGTATAACGTATAACGTATAACGTATAACGCATAACGTAAAACGTATAACGTATAACGTATAACGTATAACGTATAACGTATAACGTATAACGTATAACGTAAAACGTATAACGTATGACGTATTACATATTACGTATAACGTATAACGTATAACGTATAACGTATAACGTATAACGTATAACGTATCACGTATAAGGTATGACCTATAACGTATATCGTATAACGTATAACGTATAACCTATAACGTATAACGTATAACGTATAACGTATAACGTATAACGTATAACGTGTAACGTATAACGTATAACGTATAACGTATAACGTATAAAGTATGACGTATAACGTATAACGTATAACGCATCGCGTATAACGTAAAACGTATGACGTATTACATATTACGTATAACGTATAACGTATAACGTATAACGTATAACGTATAACGTATAACGTATAACGTATAACGTATAACGTATAACGTATAACGTATAACGTATAACGTATAACGTATAACGTATAACGTATAACGTATAACGTATAACGTATAACGTATAACGTATAACGTATAACGTATAACGTATAACGTATAACGTATAACGTATAACGTATAACGTATCACGTATAAGGTATGACCTATAACGTATATCGTATAACGTATAACGTATAACCTATAACGTATAACGTATAACGTATAACGTATAACGTATAACGTATAACGTGTAACGTATAACGTATAACGTATAACGTATAACGTATAAAGTATGACGTATAACGTATAACGTATAACGCATAGCGTATAACGTAAAACGTATGACGTATTACATATTACGTATAACGTATAACGTATAACGTATAACGTATAACGTATAACGTATAACGTATAACGTATAACGTATAACGTATAACGTATAACGTATAACGTATAACGTATAACGTATAACGTATAACGTATAACATATTATATAACGTGTAACGTATAACGTATAACGTGTAACATATTACGTATAACGTATAACGTATGACGTACAACGTATAACGTATAACGTGTAACGAAGAACGTATAACGTATAAAGTATGACGTATAACGTATAACGTATAACGCATAGCGTATAACGTAAAACGTATGACGTATTACATATTACGTATAACGTATAACGTATAACGTATAACGTATAACGTATAACGTATAACGTATAACGTATAACGTATAACGTATAACGTATAACGTATAACGTATAACGTATAACGTATAACGTATAACGTATAACGCATAACGTATAAAGTATAACGTATAACGTATAACGTATAACGTATAACGTATAACGTATAACGTATAACGTATAACGTATAACGTATAACGTATCACGTATAAGGTATGACCTATAACGTATATCGTATAACGTATAACGTATAACCTATAACGTATAACGTATAACGTATAACGTATAACGTATAACGTATAACGTGTAACGTATAACGTATAACGTATAACGTATAACGTATAAAGTATGACGTATAACGTATAACGTATAACGCATAGCGTATAACGTAAAACGTATGACGTATTACATATTACGTATAACGTATAACGTATAACGTATAACGTATAACGTATAACGTATAACGTATAACGTATAACGTATAACGTATAACGTATAACGTATAACGTATAACGTATAACGTATAACGTATAACGTATAACGTATAACGTATAACGTATAACGTATAACGTATAACGTATAACGTATAACGTATAACGTATAACGTATAACGTATGACGTATAACGTATAACGTATAACGTATAACGTATAATGTATAACGTATAACGTATAACGTATAACGTATAGCGTATAACGTATAACGTATAACGTATAACGTATATCGTATAACGTATAACGTATAACGTATAACGTATATCGTATAACGTATAACGTATAACGTATAACGTATAACGTATAACGTATAACCTATATTGTGTAACGTCTAACGTATAAGGAATGACGTATAACGTATAAGGAATGACGTATAACGTATAACGTATAACGTATAACGTATAACGTATAACGTATAACGTATAACGTATAACGTATAACGTATAACGTATAACGTATAACGTATAACGTATAACGTATAACGTATAACTTATAACGTATAACGTATAACGTATAACGTATAACCTATAACGTATATTCTATAACGTATAACGTATAACGTATAACGTATAACGTATAACGTATAACGTATCACGTATAAGGTATGACCTATAACGTATATCGTATAACGTATAACGTATAACCTATAACGTATAACGTATAACGTATAACGTATAACGTATAACGTATAACGTGTAACGTATAACGTATAACGTATAACGTATAACGTATAAAGTATGACGTATAACGTATAACGTATAACGCATAGCGTATAACGTAAAACGTATGACGTATTACATATTACGTATAACGTATAACGTATAACGTATAACGTATAACGTATAACGTATAACGTATAACGTATAACGTATAACGTATAACGTATAACGTATAACGTATAACGTATAACGTATAACGTATAACGTATAACGTATAACGTATAACGTATAACGTATAACGTATAACGTATAACGTATAACGTATAACGTATAACGTATAACGTATAACGTATAACGTATAACGTATAACGTATGACGTATAACGTATAACGTATAACGTATAACGTATAATGTATAACGTATAACGTATAACGTATAACGTATAGCGTATAACGTATAACGTATAACGTATAACGTATATCGTATAACGTATAACGTATAACGTATAACGTATATCGTATAACGTATAACGTATAACGTATAACGTATAACGTATAACGTATAACCTATATTGTGTAACGTCTAACGTATAAGGAATGACGTATAACGTATAAGGAATGACGTATAACGTATAACGTATAACGTATAACGTATAACGTATAACGTATAACGTATAACGTATAACGTATAACGTATAACGTATAACGTATAACGTATAACGTATAACGTATAACGTATAACGTATAACTTATAACGTATAACGTATAACGTATAACGTATAACCTATAACGTATATTCTATAACGTATAACGTATAACGTATAACGTATAACGTATAACGTATAACGTATAACGTATAACGTATAACGTATAACGTATAGCGTATAACGTATAACGTATAACGTATAACGTATAACGTATAACGTATAACCTATATTGTGTAACGTCTAACGTATAACGAATGACGTATAACGTATAACGTATAACGTATAACGTATAACGTATAACGTATAACGTATAACGTACAACGTATAACGTATAACGTATAACGTATAACGTATAACGTATAACGTATAACGTATAACGTACAACGTATAACGTATAACGTATAACGTATAACGTATAACGTATAACGTATAACGTATAACGTATAACGTATAACGTATAACGTATAACGTATAACGTATAACGTATAACGTATAACGTATAACGTATGACGTATGACGTATAACGTATAACGTATAACGTATAACGTATAACGTATAACGTATAACGTATAACGTACAACGTATAACGTAGAACGTATAACGTATAACGTATAACCTATAACGTATTATGTATAACGTATAATGTATAACGTATAACGTATAACGTATAACGTAAAACGTATAACGTATAACGTATAACGTATAACGTATAACGTATAACGTATAACGTATAACGTATAACGTATAACGTATAACGTATAACGTATAACGTATAACTTATAACGTATAACGTATAACGTACAACGTATAACCTATAACGTATATTCTATAACGTATAACGTATAACGTATAACGTATAACGTATAACGTATAACGTACAACGTATAACGTATAACGTATAACGTATAACGTATAACGTATAACGTATAACGTATAACGTACAATGTATAACGTATAACGTATAACGTATAACGTATAACGTATAACGTATAACGTATAACGTATAACGTATAACGTATAACGTATAACGTATAACGTATAACGTATAACGTATAACGTATAACGTATGACGTATGACGTATAACGTATAACGTATAACGTATAACGTATAACGTATAACGTATAACGTATAACGTACAACGTATAACGTAGAACGTATAACGTATAACGTATAACCTATAACGTATTATGTATAACGTATAATGTATAACGTATAACGTATAACGTATAACGTAAAACGTATAACGTATAACGTATAACGTATAACGTATAACGTATAACGTATAACGTAAAACGTATAACGTATAACGTATAACGTATAACGTATAACTTATGACGTATAACGTATAACGTATAACGTATAACGTGTAACGTATAACGTATAACGTATAACGTATAACGTGTAACGTATAACCTATATTGTGTAACGTCTAACGTATAACGAATGACGTATAACGTATAACGTATAACGTATAACGTATAACGTATAACGTATAACGTATAACGTACAACGTATAACGTATAACGTATAACGTATAACGTATAACGTATAACGTATAACGTATAACGTACAACGTATAACGTATAACGTATAACGTATAACGTATAACGTATAACGTATAACGTATAACGTATAACGTATAACGTATAACGTATAACGTATAACGTATAACGTATAACGTATAACGTATAACGTATAACGTATGACGTATGACGTATAACGTATAACGTATAACGTATAACGTATAACGTATAACGTATAACGTATAACGTACAACGTATAACGTAGAACGTATAACGTATAACGTGTAACCTATAACGTATTATGTATAACGTATAATGTATAACGTATAACGTATAACGTATAACGTAAAACGTATAACGTATAACGTATAACGTATAACGTATAACGTATAACGTATAACGTAAAACGTATAACGTATAACGTATAACGTATAACGTATAACTTATGACGTATAACGTATAACGTATAACGTATAACGTGTAACGTATAACGTATAACGTATAACGTATAACGTATAACGTATAACCTATATTGTGTAACGTCTAACGTATAACGAATGACGTATAACGTATAACGTATAACGTATAACGTATAACGTATAACGTATAACGTATAACGTATAACGTATAACGTATAACGTATAACGTATAACGTATAACGTATAACGTATAACGTATAACGTATAACGTATAACGTATAACGTATAACGTATAACGTATAACGTATTATATAACGTATAACGTAGAACGTATAACGTATAACGTATAACGTATAAAGTATAACGTATAACGTATAACGTATAACGTATAACGTATAACGTATAACGTATAACATATTATATAACGTATAACGTAGAACGTATAACGTATAACGTGTAACGTATGACGTATAACGTATAACGTATAACGTATAACGTATAACGTATAACGTATAACGTATAAAGTATAACGTATAACCTATATTGTGTAACGTCTAACGTATAACGTATGACGTATAACGTATAACGTATAACGTATAACGTATAACGTATAACGTATAACGTATAACGTATAACGTATAACGTATAACGTATAACGTATAACGTATAACGTATAACGTATAACGTATAACGTATAACGTATAACGTATAACGTATAACTTATAACGTATAACGTATAACGTACAACGTATAACCTATAACGTATATTCTATAACGTATAACGTATAACGTATAACGTATAACGTATAACGTATAACGTATAACGTATAACGTACAACGTATAACGTATAACGTATAACGTATAACGTATAACGTATAACGTATAACATATAACGTGTAACGTATAACGTGTAACGTATAACGTAGAACGTGTAACGTATAACGTATAACGTGTAACATATTACGTATAACGTATAACGTATGACGTATAACGTATAACGTATAACGTGTACCGAAGAACGTATAACGAATAACGTAAAACGTATAACGTATGACGTATTACATATTACGTATAACGTATAACGTATAACGTATAACGTATAACGTATGACGTATTACATATTACGTATAACGTATAACGTATAACGTATAACGTATAACGTATAACGTATAACGTATCACGTATAAGGTATGACCTATAACGTATATCGTATAACGTATAACGTATAACCTATAACGTATAACGTATAACGTATAACGTATAACGTATAACGTATAACGTGTAACGTATAACGTATAACGTATAACGTATAACGTATAAAGTATGACGTATAACGTATAACGTATAACGCATAGCGTATAACGTAAAACGTATGACGTATTACATATTACGTATAACGTATAACGTATAACGTATAACGTATAACGTATAACGTATAACGTATAACGTATAACGTATAACGTATAACTTATAACGTATAACGTATAACGTATAACGTATAACGTATAACGTATAACGTATAACGTATAACGTATAACGTATAACGTATAACGTATAACGTATAACGTATAACGTATAACGTATAACGTATAACGTATCACGTATAAGGTATGACCTATAACGTATATCGTATAACGTATAACGTATAACCTATAACGTATAACGTATAACGTATAACGTATAACGTATAACGTATAACGTGTAACGTATAACGTATAACGTATAACGTATAACGTATAAAGTATGACGTATAACGTATAACGTATAACGCATAGCGTATAACGTAAAACGTATGACGTATTACATATTACGTATAACGTATAACGTATAACGTATAACGTATAACGTATAACGTATAACGTATAACGTATAACGTATAACGTATAACGTATAACGTATAACGTATAACGTATAACGTATAACGTATAACGTATAACATATTATATAACGTGTAACGTATAACGTATAACGTGTAACATATTACGTATAACGTATAACGTATGACGTATAACGTATAACGTATAACGTGTAACGAAGAACGTATAACGTATAAAGTATGACGTATAACGTATAACGTATAACGCATAGCGTATAACGTAAAACGTATGACGTATTACATATTACGTATAACGTATAACGTATAACGTATAACGTATAACGCATAACGTATAACGTATAACGTATAACGTATAACGTATAACGTATAACGTATAACGTATAACGTATAACGTATAACGTATAACGTATAACGTATAACGTATAACGTATAACGTATAAAGTATAACGTATAACGTATAACGTATAACGTATAACGTATAACGTATAACGTATAACGTATAACGTATAACGTATAACGTATCACGTATAAGGTATGACCTATAACGTATATCGTATAACGTATAACGTATAACCTATAACGTATAACGTATAACGTATAACGTATAACGTATAACGTATAACGTATAACGTGTAACGTATAACGTATAACGTATAACGTATAACGTATAAAGTATGACGTATAACGTATAACGTATAATGCATAGCGTATAACGTAAAACGTATGACGTATTACATATTACGTATAACGTATAACGTATAACGTATAACGTATAACGTATAACGTATAACGTATAACGTATAACGTATAACGTATAACGTATAACGTATAACGTATAACGTATAACGTATAACGTATAACGTATAACGTATAACGTATAACGTATAACGTATAACGTATAACGTATAACGTATAACGTATAACGTATAACGTATAACGTATAACGTATAACGTATAACGTATGACGTATAACGTATAACGTATAACGTATAACGTATAACGTATAACGTATAACGTATAACGTACAACGTATAGCGTATAACGTATAACGTATAACGTATAACGTATATCGTATAACGTATAACGTATAACGTATAACGTTTATCGTATAACGTATAACGTATAACGTATAACGTATAACGTATAACGTATAACCTATATTGTGTAACGTCTAACGTATAAGGAATGACGTATAACGTATAAGGAATGACGTATAACGTATAACGTATAACGTATAACGTATAACGTATAACGTATAACGTATAACGTATAACGTATAACGTATAACGTATAACGTATAACGTATAACGTATAACGTATAACGTATAACGTATAACGTATAACGTATAACGTATAACGTATAACTTATAACGTATAACGTATAACGTATAACGTATAACCTATAACGTATATTCTATAACGTATAACGTATAACGTATAACGTATAACGTATAACGTATAACGTATAACGTATAACGTATAACGTATAACGTATAGCGTATAACGTATAACGTATAACGTATAACGTATAACGTATAACGTATAAAGTATAACGTATAACGTATAACGTATAACGTATAACGTATAACGTATAACGTATAACGTATAACGTATAACGTATAACGTATAACCTATATTGTGTAACGTCTAACGTATAACGAATGACGTATAACGTATAACGTATAACGTATAACGTATAACGTATAACGTAAAACGTATAACGTATAACGTATAACGTATAACGTATAACGTATAACGTATAACGTATAACGTATAACGTATAACGTATAACGTATAACGTATAACGTATAACGTATAACGTATAACGTATAACGTATAACGTATAACTTATAACGTATAACGTATAACGTACAACGTATAACCTATAACGTATATTCTATAACGTATAACGTATAACGTATAACGTATAACGTATAACGTATAACGTATAACGTATAACGTATAACGTACAACGTATAACGTATAACGTATAACGTATAACGTATAACGTATAACGTATAACGTATAACGTATAACGTATAACGTATAACGTATAACGTATAACGTATAACCTATATTGTGTAACATCTAACGTATAACGTATAACGTATAACGTATAACGTACAACGTATAACGTATAACGTATAACGTATAACGTATAACGTATAACGTATAACGTATAACGTATAACGTATAACGTATAACGTATAACGTACAACGTATAACGTAGAACGTATAACGTATAAAGTATAACCTATAACGTATTATGTATAACGTATAATGTATAACGTATAACGTATAACGTATAACGTAAAACGTATAACGTATAACGTATAACGTATAACGTATAACGTATAACGTAAAACGTATAACGTATAACGTATAACGTATAACGTATAACTTATGACGTATAACGTATAACGTATAACGTATAACGTGTAACGTATAACGTATAACGTATAACGTATAACGTATAACGTATAACGTATAACGTATAACGTATAACGTATAACGTATAACGTATAACGTATAACGTATAACGTATAACGTATAACGTATAACGCATAACGTATAACGCATAACGTATAACGTATAACGTATAACGTATAACGTATAAAGTATGACGTATAACGTATAACGTATAACGTATAACGTATAACGTATAACGTATAACGTATAACGTGTAACGTATAACGTAGAACGTGTAACGTATAACGTATAACGTGTAACATATAACGTATAACGTATAACGTATGACGTATAACGTATAACGTATAACGTGTAACGAAGAACGTATAACGAATAACGTAAAACGTATAACGTATAACGTATAACGTATAACGTATAACGTGTAACGTATAACGTATAACGTATAACGTATAACGTGTAACATATAACGTATAACGTATAACGTATAACGTATAACGTGTAACGTATAACGTAAAACGTATGACGTATTACATATTACGTATAACGTATAACGTATAACGTATAACGTATAACGTATAACGTATAACGTATAACGTATAACGTATAACGTATAACGTATAACGTATAACGTATAAAGTATGACGTATAACGTATAACGTATAACGTATAACGTATAACGTATAACGTATAACGTATAACGTATAACGTATAACGTATAACGTATAACGTATAACGTATAACGTATAACGTATAACGTATAACGTATAACGTATAACGTATAACGTATAACGTATAACGTATAACGTATAACGTATAACGTATTACGTATAACGTATAACCTATAACGTATTACGTATAACGTATAACGTATAACGTATAACGTATAACGTATAACGTATAACGTATAACGTATAACGTATAACGCATAACGTAAAACGTATAACGTATAACGTATAACGTATAACGTATAACGTATAACGTATAACGTATAACGTAAAACGTATAACGTATGACGTATTACATATTACGTATAACGTATAACGTATAACGTATAACGTATAACGTATAACGTATAACGTATAACGTATAACTTATAACGTATAACGTATAACGTATAACGTATAACCTATAACGTATATTCTATAACGTATAACGTATAACGTATAACGTATAACGTATAACGTATAACCTATAACGTATATTCTATAACGTATAACGTATAACGTATAACGTATAACGTATAACGTATAACGTATAACGTATAACGTATAACGTATAACGTATAACGTATAACGTATAACGTACAACGTATAACGTAGAACGTATAACGTATAAAGTATAACCTATAACGTATTATGTATAACGTATAATGTATAACGTATAACGTATAACGTATAACGTAAAACGTATAACGTATAACGTATAACGTATAACGTATAACGTATAACGTATAACGTAAAACGTATAACGTATAACGTATAACGTATAACGTATAACTTATGACGTATAACGTATAACGTATAACGTATAACGTATAACGTATAACGTATAACGTAAAACGTATAACGTATAACGTATAACGTATAACGTATAACGTATAACGTATAACGTATAACGTATAACGTATAACGTATAACGTATATCGTGTAACGTATAACGTAGAACGTGTAACGTATAACGTATAACGTGTAACATATAACGTATAACGTGTAACATATAACGTATAACGTATAACGTATAGCGTATAACGTATAACGTATAACGTATAACTTATAACGTATAACGTATAACGTACAACGTATAACCTATAACGTATATTCTATAACGTATAACGTATAACGTATAACGTATAACGTATAATGTATAACGCATAACGTATAACGTATAACGTATAACGTATAACGTATAACGTATAACGTATAACGTATAACGTATAACGTATAACGTATAACGTATAACGTATAACGTATAACGTATAACGTATAACGTATAACGTATAACTTATAACGTATAACGTATAACGTACAACGTATAACCTATAACTTATAACGTATAACGTATAACGTATAACGTATAACGTATAACGTATAATGTATAACGTATAACGTATAACGTATAACGTACAACATATAACGTATCACGTATAACGTATAACGTATAACGTATAACGTACAACGTATAACGTATAACGTATAACGTATAACGTATAACGTAGAACGTAGAACGTATAACGTATAACGTATAACGTATAACGTATAACGTATAACGTATAACGTATAACGTATAACGTATAACGTATAACGTATAACGTAGAACGTAGAACGTATAACGTATAACGTATAACGTATAACGTGTAACGTATAACGTATAACGTAGAACGTATATCGTATAACGTATGACGTATCACGAATAAGGCATGACCTATAACGTATAACGTATAACGTATAACGTAGAACGTATAACGTATAACGTATGACGTATCACGAATAAGGTATGACCTATAACGTATAACGTATAACGTATAACGTATGACGCATAACGTATAACGTATGACGTATAACGTATAACGTATAACTTATAACGTCTAACGTATATCGTATAACGTATGACGTATAACGTATAACGTATAACGTATAACGTATAACGTATAACGTATAACGTATAACGCATAACGTATAACGTATAACGTATGACGTATTACATATTACGTATAACGTATAACGTATAACGTACAAAGTATAACGTATAACGTATAACGTATAACGTATAACGTATAACGTATAACGTATAACGTATAACGTAAAACGTATGACGTATAACGTATAACGAGTAACGTATAACGTAGAACGTGTAACGTATAACGTATAACGTGTAACATATAACGTATAATGTATAACGTATGACGTATAACGTATAACGTATAACGTGTAACGAAGAACGTATAACGAATAACGTAAAACGTATAACGTATAACGTATAACGTATAACGTATAACGTATAACGTATAACGTATAACGTATAACGTATAACGTATAACGTATAACGTATAACGTATAACGTATAACGTATAACGTATAACGTATAACGTATAACGTATAACGTATAACGTATAACGTATAACGTATAACGTATAACGTATAACGTATAACGTATAACGTATAACGTATAACGTATAACGTATAACGTATAACGTATAACGTATAACGTATAACGTATAACGTATAACGTATAACGTATTATATAACGTATAACGTAGAACGTATAACGTATAACGTATAACGTATAACGTATAACGTATAAAGTATAACGTATAACGTATAACGTATAACGTATAACGTATAACGTATAACGTATAACGTATAACGTATAACGTATAACGTATAACGTATAACTTATAACGTATAACGTATAACGTACAACGTATAACCTATAACGTATATTCTATGACGTATAACGTATAACGTATAACGTATAACGTATAACGTATAACGTATAACGTACAACGTATAACGTATAACGTATAACGTATAACGTATAACGTATAACGTATAACGTATAACGTATAACGTATAACGTATAACGTATAACGTATAACGTATGACGTATGACGTATAACGTATAACGTATAACGTATAACGTATAACGTATAACGTATAACGTATAACGTATAACGTATAACGTATAACGTATAACGTATAACGTATAACGTATAACTTATAACGTATAACGTATAACGTACAACGTATAACCTATAACGTATATTCTATAACGTATAACGTATAACGTATAACGTATAACGTATAACGTATAACGTATAACGTACAACGTATAACGTAGAACGTATAACGTATAAAGTATAACCTATAACGTATTATGTATAACGTATAATGTATAACGTATAACGTATAACGTATAACGTAAAACGTATAACGTATAACGTATAACGTATAACGTATAACGTATAACGTAAAACGTATAACGTATAACGTATAACGTATAACGTATAACTTATGACGTATAACGTATAACGTATAACGTATAACGTGTAACGTATAACGTATAACGTATAACGTATAACGTATAACGTATAACGTATAACGTATAACGTATAACGTATAACGTATAACGTATAACGTATAACGTATAACGTATAACGTAAAACGTATAACGTATAACGTATAACGTATAACGTATAACGTATAACGTATAACGTATAACGTATAACGTATAACGTATAACGTATAACGTATAACGTACAACGTATAACTTATAACGTATAACGTATAACGTACAACGTATAACCTATAACGTATATTCTATGACGTATAACGTATAACGTATAACGTATAACGTATAACGTATAACGTATAACGTACAACGTATAACGTATAACGTATAACGTATAACGTATAACGTATAACGTATAACGTATAACGTATAACGTATAACGTATAACGTATAACGTATAACGTATGACGTATGACGTATAACGTATAACGTACAACGTATAACGTAGAACGTATAACGTATAAAGTATAACCTATAACGTATTATGTATAACGTATAATGTATAACGTATAACGTATAACGTATAACGTAAAACGTATAACGTATAACGTATAACGTATAACGTATAACGTATAACGTATAACGTATAAAGTGTAACGTATAACGTAAAACGTATGACGTATTACATATTACGTATAACGTATAACGTATAACGTATAACGTATAACGTATCACGTATAAGGTATGACCTATAACGTATATCGTATAACGTATAACGTATAAACTATAACGTATAACGTATAACGTACAACGTATAACGTATAACGTATAACGTATAACGTATAACGTATAACGTGTAACGTATAACGTATAACGTATAACGTATAACGTATAAAGTATGACGTATAACGTATAACGTATAACGCATAGCGTATAACGTAAAACGTATGACGTATTACATATTACGTATAACGTATAACGTATAACGTATAACGTATAACGTATAACGTATAACGTATAACGTATAACGTATAACGTATAACGTATAACGTATAACGTATAACGTATAACGTATAACGTATAACGTATAACGTATAACGTATAACGTATAACGTAGAACGTATAACGTATAACGTATAACGTATAACGTATAACGTATAACGTATAACGTATAACGTATAACGTAGAACGTAGAACGTATAACGTATAACGTATAACGTATAACGTATAACGTATAACGTATGACGTATAACGTATAACGTATAACGTATAACGTATAACGTATAACGTATAACGTATAACGTATAACGTATAACGTATAACGTATAACGTATAACGTATAACGTATAACGTATAACGTATAACGTAAAACGTATAACGTATAACGTATAACGTATAACGTATAACGTATAACGTATATCGTGTAACGTATAACGTAGAACGTGTAACGTATAACGTATAACGTGTAACATATAACGTATAACGTGTAACATATAACGTATAACGTATAACGTATAGCGTATAACGTATAACGTATAACGTATAACTTATAACGTATAACGTATAACGCACAACGTATAACCTATAACGTATATTCTATAACGTATAACGTATAACGTATAACGTATAACGTATAACGTATAATGTATAACGCATAACGTATAACGTATAACGTATAACGTATAACGTATAACGTATAACGTATAACGTATAACGTATAACGTATAACGTATAACGTATAACGTATAACGTATAACGTATAACGTATAACGTATAACTTATAACGTATAACGTATAACGTACAACGTATAACCTATAACGTATAACGTAAAACGTATAACGTATAACGTATAACGTATAACGTAGAACGTAGAACGTATAACGTATAACGTATAACGTATAACGTATAACGTATAACGTATAACGTATAACGTATAACGTATAACGTATAACGTAGAACGTAGAACGTATAACGTATAACGTATAACGTATAACGTGTAACGTATAACGTATAACGTATAACGTAGAACGTATAACGTATAACGTATGACGTATCACGAATAAGGCATGACCTATAACGTATAACGTATAACGTATAACGTAGAACGTATAACGTATAACGTATGACGTATCACGAATAAGGTATGACCTATAACGTATAACGTATAACGTATAACGTATGACGCATAACGTATAACGTATGACGTATAACGTATAACGTATAACTTATAACGTATAACGTACAACGTATAACCTATAACGTATAACGTATAACGTATAACGTATAACGTATAACGTATAACGTAGAACGTAGAACGTATAACGTATAACGTATAACGTATAACGTATAACGTATAACGTATAACGTATAACGTATAACGTATAACGTATAACGTATAACGTAGAACGTAGAACGTATAACGTATAACGTATAACGTATAACGTGTAACGTATAACGTATAACGTATAACGTAGAACGTATAACGTATAACGTATGACGTATCACGAATAAGGCATGACCTATAACGTATTACGTATAACGTATAACGTAGAACGTATAACGTATAACGTATGACGTATAACGTATAACGTATAACGTATAACGTATAACGTATAACGTATAACGTATAACGTATAACGTAGAACGTAGAACGTATAACGTATAACGTATAACGTATAACGTGTAACGTATAACGTATAACGTATAACGTAGAACGTATAACGTATAACGTATGACGTATCACGAATAAGGCATGACCTATAACGTATAACGTATAACGTATAACGTATAACGTATAACGTATAACGTATAACGTATAACGTGTAACGTATAACGTATAACGTATAACGTATAACGTATAAAGTATGACGTATAACGTATAACGTATAACGCATAGCGTATAACGTAAAACGTATGACGTATTACATATTACGTATAACGTATAACGTATAACGTATAACGTATAACGTATAACGTATAACGTATAACGTATAACGTATAACGTATAACGTATAACGCATAACGTATAACGTATAACGTATAACGTAGAACGTATAACGTATAACGTATAACGTATAACGTATAACATATAACGTATAACGTATAACGTATAACGTATAACGTATAACGTATAACGTATAACGTATAACGTATAACGTATGACGTATAACGTATAACGTATAACGAATAACGTATAACGTATAACGTATAACGTATAACGTATAACGTATAACGTATAACGTATAACGTATAACGTATAACGTATAACGTATAACGTGTAACGTATAACGTATAACGTATAACGTAGAACGTATAACGTATAACGTATGACGTATCACGAATAAGGCATGACCTATAACGTATAACGTATAACGTATAACGTAGAACGTATAACGTATAACGTATGACGTATCACGAATAAGGTATGACCTATAACGTATAACGTATAACGTATAACGTATGACGCATAACGTATAACGTATGACGTATAACGTATAACGTATAACGTATAACGTATAACGTATAACGTATAACGTATAACGTATAACGTATAACCTATAACGTATAACGTATAACGTATAACGT
Source organism: Ptiloglossa arizonensis (assembly GCF_051014685.1). Lineage (NCBI taxonomy): Eukaryota > Metazoa > Arthropoda > Insecta > Hymenoptera > Colletidae > Ptiloglossa > Ptiloglossa arizonensis. The sequence continues at coordinate 31,816 of NW_027479691.1, forward strand.
ATAACGTATAACGTATAACGTATAACGTATAACGTATAACGTATAACGTATAACGTATAACGTATAACGTATAACGTATAACGTATAACGTATAACGTATAACGTATAACGCATAACGTATAACGTATAACGTATTATATAACGTATAACGTAGAACGTATAACGTATAACGTATAACGTATAACGTATAACGTATAACTTATGACGTATAACGTATATCGTATAACTTATAACGTATAACGTATAACGTATAACGTATAACGTATAACCTATAACGTATATTCTATAACGTATAACGTATAACGTATAACGTATAACGTATAACGTATAATGTATAACGTATAACGTATAACGTATAACGTATAACGTATAACGTATAACGTATAACGTATTATGTATAACATATAACGTATAACGTATAACGTATAACGTATAACGTATAACGTATAACGTATAACGTATAACGTATAACGTATAACGTATAACGTATAACGTATAACGTATAACGTATAACGTATAACGTATAACGTATAACGTATAACGTATAACGTATAACGTATAACGTATAACGTATAACGTATAACGTATAACGTATAACGTATAACGTATAACGTATAACGCATAACGTATAACGTATAACGTATTATATAACGTATAACGTAGAACGTATAACGTATAACGTATAACGTATAACGTATAACGTATAACTTATGACGTATAACGTATATCGTATAACTTATAACGTATAACGTATAACGTATAACGTATAACGTATAACCTATAACGTATATTCTATAACGTATAACGTATAACGTATAACGTATAACGTATAACGTATAACGCATAGCGTATACCGTAAAACGTATGACGTATTACATATTACGTATAACGTATAACGTATAACGTATAACGTATAACGTATAACGTATAACGTATAACGTATAACGTATAACGTATAACGTATAACGTATAACGTATAACCTATAACGTATAACGTATAACGTATAACGTATAACGTATAACGTATAACGTATAACGTATAACGTATAACGTATAACGTATAACGTATAACGTATAACGTATAACGTATAACGTATAACGTATAACGTATAACGTATAACGTATAACGTGTAACGCATAACGTATAACGTATAACGTATTATATAACGTATAACGTAGAACGTATAACGTATAACGTATAACGTATAACGTATAACGTATAACTTATGACGTATAACGTATATCGTATAACTTATAACGTATAACGTATAACGTATAACGTATAACGTATAACCTATAACGTATATTCTATAACGTATAACGTATAACGTATAACGTATAACGTATAACGTATAATGTATAACGTATAACGTATAACGTATAACGTATAACGTATAACGTATAACGTATAACTTATAACGTATAACGTATAACGTACAACGTATAACCTATAACGTATATTCTATAACGTATAACGTATAACGTATAACGTATAACGTATAACGTATAACGTTTAACGTATAACGTATAACGTATAACGTATAACGTAGAACGTATAACGTACAACGTATAACGTATAACGTATAACCTATAACGTATTATGTATAACATATAACGTATAACGTATAACGTATAACGTATAACGTATAACGTATAACGTATAACGTATAACGTATAACGTATAACGTATAACGTATAACGTATAACGTATAACGTATAACGTATAACGTGTAACGTATAACGTATAACGTATAACGTATAACGTATAACGTATAACGTATAACGTATAACGTATAACGTATAACGTATAACGTATAACGTATAACGTAAAACGTATAACGTATAACGTATAACGTATAACGTATAACGTATAACGTATAACGTATAACGTATAACGTATAACGTATAAGGTATAACGTGTAACGTATAACGTAAAACGTATGACGTATTACATATAACGTATAACGTATAACGTATAAGGTATAACGTGTAACGTATAACGTAAAACGTATAACGTATAACGTATAACGTATAACGTATAACGTATAACGTATAACGTATAACGTATAACGTATAACGTATAACGTATAACGTATAACGTATAACGTATAACGTATAACGTATAACGTACAGCGTATAACGTACAGCGTATAACGTATAACGTATAACGTATAACGTATAACGTATAACGTATAACGTATAACGTATAACGTATAACGTATAACGTATAACGTATAACGTATAACGTATAACGTATAACGTATAACGTATAACGTATAACGTATAACGTATAACGTATAACGTATAACGTATAACGTATAACGTATAACCTATATTGTGTAACGTCTAACGTATAACGAATGACGTATATCGTATAACGTATAACGTATAACATATAACGTATAACGTATAACGTATAACGTATAACGTATAACGTATAACGTATAACGTATAACGTATAACGTATAACGTATAACTTATAACGTATGACGTATTACATATTACGTATAACGTATAACGTATAACGTATAACGTATAACGTATAACGTATAACGTATAACGTATCACGTATAAGGTATGACCTATAACGTATATCGTATAACGTATAACGTATAACCTATAACGTATAACGTATAACGTATAACGTATAACGTATAACGTATAACGTGTAACGTATAACGTATAACGTATAACGTATAACGTATAAAGTATGACGTATAACGTATAACGTATAACGCATAGCGAATAACGTAAAACGTATGACGTATTACATATTACGTATAACGTATAACGTATAACGTATAACGTATAACGTATAACGTGTAACGTATAACGTAGAACGTGTAACGTATAACGTATAACGTATAACGTATAACGTATAACGTATAACGTATAATGTATAACGTATAACGTATAACGTATAACGTACAACATATAATGTATAACGTATAAAGTGTAACGTATAACGTAGAACGTGCAACGTATAACGTATAACGTGTAACATATAACGTATAACGTATAACGTATGACGTATAACGTATAACGTATAACGTGTAACGAAGAACGTATAACGAATAACGTAAAACGTATAACGTATAACGTATAACGTATAACGTATAACGTATAACGTATAACGTATAACGTGTAAGGTATAACGTATAACGTATAAAGTATGACGTATAACGTATAACGTATAACGCATAGCGTATAACGTAAAACGTATGACGTATTACATATTACGTATAACGTATAACGTATAACGTATAACGTATAACGTATAACGTGTAACGTATAACGTAGAACGTGTAACGTATAACGTATAACGTATAACGTATAACGTATAACGTATAACGTATAATGTATAACGTATAACGTATAACGTATAACGTACAACATATAACGTATAACGTATAAAGTGTAACGTATAACGTAGAACGTGCAACGTATAACGTATAACGTGTAACATATAACGTATAACGTATAACGTATGACGTATAACGTATAACGTATAACGTGTAACGAAGAACGTATAACGAATAACGTAAAACGTATAACGTATAACGTATAACGTATAACGTATAACGTATAACGTATAACGTATAACGTATAAGGTATAACGTGTAACGTATAACGTAAAACGTATGACGTATTACATATAACGTATAACGTATAACGTATAACGTATAACGTATAACGTATAACGTATAACGTATAACGTATAACGTATAACGTATAACGTATAACGTATAACGTATAACGTATAACGTATAACGTATAACGTATAACGTATAACGTATAACGTATAACGTATAACGTATAACGTATAACGTATAACGTATAACGTATAACGTATAACGTATAACGTATAACGTATAACGTATAACGTATAACGTATAACCTATAACGTATATTCTATAACGTATAACGTATAACGTATAACGTATAACGTATAACGTATAACGTATAACGTATAACGTATAACGTATAACGTATAACGTATAACGTATAACGTATAACCTATAACTTATAACGTATAACGTATAACGTACAACGTATAACCTATAACGTATATTCTATAACGTATAACGTATAACGTATAACGTATAACGTATAACGTATAACGTATAACGTATAACGTATAACTTATAACGTATAACGTATAACGTACAACGTATAACCTATAACGTATATTCTATAACGTATAACGTATAACGTATAACGTATAACGTATAACGTATAACGTATAACGTATAACGTATAACCTATAACGTAGAACGTATAACGTACAACGTATAACGTATAACGTATAACCTATAACGTATTATGTATAACATATAATGTATAACGTATAACGTATAACGTATAACGTAAAACGTATAACGTATAACGTATAACGTATAACGTATAACGTATAACGTAAAACGTATAACGTATAACGTATAACGTATAACGTATAACTTATGACGTATAACGTATAACGTATAACGTATAACGTGTAACGTATAACGTATAACGTATAACGTATAACGTATAACGTATAACCTATATTGTGTAACGTCTAACGTATAATGAATGACGTATAACGTATAAGGTATAACGTGTAACGTATAACGTAAAACGTATGACGTATTACATATAACGTATAACGTATAACGTATAAGGTATAACGTGTAACGTATAACGTAAAACGTATAACGTATAACGTATAACGTATAACGTATAACGTATAACGTATAACGTATAACGTATAACGTATAACGTATAACGTATAACGTATAACGTATAACGTATAACGTATAACGTATAACGTATAACGTATAACGTATAACGTATAACGTATAACGTATAACGTATAACGTATAACGTATAACGTATAACGTATAACGTATAACGTATAACGTATAACGTATAACGTATAACCTATATTGTGTAACGTCTAACGTATAACGAATGACGTATAACGTATAACGTATAACGTATAACGTATAACGTATAACGTATAACGTATAACGTATAACGTATAACGTATAACGCATAGCGTATACCGTAAAACGTATGACGTATTACATATTACGTATAACGTATAACGTATAACGTATAACGTATAACGTATAACGTATAACGTATAACGTATAACGTATAACGTATAACCTATAACGTATATTCTATAACGTATAACGTATAACGTATAACGTATAACGTATAACGTATAACGTATAACGTATAACGTATAACGTATAACGTATAACGTATAACGTATAACGTATAACGTATAACGTATAACGTATAACGTATAACGTATAACGTATAACGTATAACGTATAACGTATAACGTATAACGTATAACGCATAACGTATAACGTATAACGTATTATATAACGTATAACGTAGAACGTATAACGTATAACGTATAACGTATAACGTATAACGTATAACTTATGACGTATAACGTATATCGTATAACTTATAACGTATAACGTATAACGTATAACGTATAACGTATAACCTATAACGTATATTCTATAACGTATAACGTATAACGTATAACGTATAACGTATAACGTATAACGTATAACGTATAACGTATAACGTATAACGTATAACGTATAACGTATAACTTATAACGTATAACGTATAACTTATAACGTATAACGTATAACGTACAACGTATAACCTATAACGTATATTCTATAACGTATAACGTATAACGTATAACGTATAACGTATAACGTTTAACGTATAACGTATAACGTATAACGTAGAACGTATAACGTACAACGTATAACGTATAACGTATAACCTATAACGTATTATGTATAACATATAATGTATAACGTATAACGTATAACGTATAACGTAAAACGTATAACGTATAACGTATAACGTATAACGTATAACGTATAACGTAAAACGTATAACGTATAACGTATAACGTATAACGTATAACTTATGACGTATAACGTATAACGTATAACGTATAACGTATAACGTATAACGTAAAACGTATAACGTATAACGTATAACGTATAACGTATAACGTATAACGTATAACGTATAACGTATAACGTATAACGTATAACGTATAACCTATAACTTATAACGTATAACGTATAACGTACAACGTATAACCTATAACGTATATTCTATAACGTATAACGTATAACGTATAACGTATAACGTATAACGTATAACGTATAACGTATAACGTATAACTTATAACGTATAACGTATAACGTACAACGTATAACCTATAACGTATATTCTATAACGTATAACGTATAACGTATAACGTATAACGTATAACGTATAACGTATAACGTATAACCTATATTGTGTAACGTCTAACGTATAATGAATGACGTATAACGTATAAGGTATAACGTGTAACGTATAACGTAAAACGTATGACGTATTACATATAACGTATAACGTATAACGTATAAGGTATAACGTGTAACGTATAACGTAAAACGTATAACGTATAACGTATAACGTATAACGTATAACGTATAACGTATAACGTATAACGTATAACGTATAACGTATAACGTATAACGTATAACGTATAACGTATAACGTATAACGTATAACGTATAACGTATAACGTATAACGTATAACGTATAACGTATAACGTATAACGTATAACGTATAACGTATAACGTATAACGTATAACGTATAACGTATAACGTATAACGTATAACGTATAACGTATAACGTATAACGTATAACCTATATTGTGTAACGTCTAACGTATAACGAATGACGTATAACGTATAACGTATAACGTATAACGTATAACGTATAACGTATATCGTATAACGTATAACGTATAACGCATAGCGTATACCGTAAAACGTATGACGTATTACATATTACGTATAACGTATAACGTATAACGTATAACGTATAACGTATAACGTATCACGTATAACGTATAACGTATAACGTATAACCTATAACGTATATTCTATAACGTATAACGTATAACGTATAACGTATAACGTATAACGTATAACGTATAACGTATAACGTATAACGTATAACGTATAACGTATAACGTATAACGTATAACGTATAACGTATAACGTATAACGTATAACGTATAACGTATAACGTATAACGTATAACGTATAACGTATAACGTATAACGCATAACGTATAACGTATAACGTATTATATAACGTATAACGTAGAACGTATAACGTATAACGTATAACGTATAACGTATAACGTATAACTTATGACGTATAACGTATATCGTATAACTTATAACGTATAACGTATAACGTATAACGTATAACGTATAACCTATAACGTATATTCTATAACGTATAACGTATAACGTATAACGTATAACGTATAACGTATAACGTATAACGTATAACGTATAACGTATAACGTATAACGTATAACGTATAACTTATAACGTATAACGTATAACGTACAACGTATAACCTATAACGTATATTCTATAACGTATAACGTATAACGTATAACGTATAACGTATAACGTTTAACGTATAACGTATAACGTATAACGTAGAACGTATAACGTACAACGTATAACGTATAACGTATAACCTATAACGTATTATGTATAACATATAATGTATAACGTATAACGTATAACGTATAACGTAAAACGTATAACGTATAACGTATAACGTATAACGTATAACGTATAACGTAAAACGTATAACGTATAACGTATAACGTATAACGTATAACTTATGACGTATAACGTATAACGTATAACGTATAACGTGTAACGTATAACGTATAACGTATAACGTATAACGTATAACGTATAACGTATAACGTATAACGTATAACCTATATTGTGTAACGTCTAACGTATAACGAATGACGTATAACGTATAACGTATAACGTATAACGTATAACGTATAACGTATAACGTATAACGTATAACGTATAACGTATAACGTATAACGTATAACGTATAACGTATAACGTATAACTTATAACGTATAACGTATAACGTATAACGTATAACCTATAACGTATATTCTATAACGTATAACGTATAACGTATAACGTATAACGTATAACGTATAACGTATAACCTATAACGTATATTCTATAACGTATAACGTATAACGTATAACGTATAACGTATAACGTATAACGCATAACGTATAACGTATAACGTATAACGTATGACGTATAACGTATAACGTATAACGTATAACGTATAACGTATAACGTATAACGTATAACGTATAACGTATAACGTATAACGTATAACGTATAACGTATAACGTATAACGTATAACGTATAACGTATAACGTATAACGTATAACGTATAACGTATAACGTATAACGTATAACGTATAACGTATAACGTATAACGTAAAACGTATAACGTATAACGTATAACGTATAACGTATAACGTATAACGTATAAGGTATAACGTGTAACGTATAACGTAAAACGTATGACGTATTACGTATAACGTATAAAGTATAACGTATAAGGTATAACGTGTAACGTATAACGTAAAACGTATAACGTATAACGTATAACGTATAACGTATAACGTATAACGTATAACGTATAACGTATAACGTATAACGTATAACGTATAACGTATAACGTATAACGTATAACGTATAACGTATAACGTATAACGTATAACGTATAACGTATAACGTATAACGTATAACGTATAACGTATAACGTATAACGTATAACGTATAACGTATAACGTATAACGTATAACGTATAACGTATAACGTATAACGTATAACGTATAACGTATAACGTATAACGTATAACGTATAACGTATAGCGTATAACGTACAGCGTATAACGTACAGCGTATAACGTACAGCGTATAACGTATAACGTATAACGTATAACGTATAACGTATAACGTATAACGTATAACGTATAACGTATAACGTATAACGTATAACGTATAACGTATAACGTATAACGTATAACGTATAACGTATAACGTATAACGTATAACGTATAACGTATAACCTATATTGTGTAACGTCTAACGTATAACGAATGACGTATATCGTATAACGTATAACGTATAACATATAACGTATAACGTATAACGTATAACGTATAACGTATAACGTATAACGTATAACGTATAACGTATAACTTATAACGTATGACGTATTACATATTACGTATAACGTATAACGTATAACGTATAACGTATAACGTATAACGTATAACGTATCACGTATAAGGTATGACCTATAACGTATATCGTATAACGTATAACGTATAACCTATAACGTATAACGTATAACGTATAACGTATAACGTATAACGTATAACGTGTAACGTATAACGTATAACGTATAACGTATAACGTATAAAGTATGACGTATAACGTATAACGTATAACGCATAGCGTATAACGTAAAACGTATGACGTATTACATATTACGTATAACGTATAACGTATAACGTATAACGTATAACGTATAACGTGTAACGTATAACGTAGAACGTGTAACGTATAACGTATAACGTATAACGTATAACGTATAACGTATAACGTATAATGTATAACGTATAACGTATAACGTATAACGTACAACATATAACGTATAACGTATAAAGTGTAACGTATAACGTAGAACGTGCAACGTATAACGTATAACGTGTAACATATAACGTATAACGTATAACGTATGACGTATAACGTATAACGTATAACGTGTAACGAAGAACGTATAACGAATAACGTAAAACGTATAACGTATAACGTATAACGTATAACGTATAACGTATAACGTATAACGTATAACGTATAACGTATAAGGTATAACGTGTAACGTATAACGTAAAACGTATGACGTATTACATATAACGTATAACGTATAACGTATAACGTATAACGTATAACGTATAACGTATAACGTATAACGTATAACGTATAACGTATAACGTATAACGTATAACGTATAACGTATAACGTATAACGTATAACGTATAACGTATAACGTATAACGTATAACGTATAACGTATAACGTATAACGTATAACGTATAACGTATAACGTATAACGTATAACGTATAACGCATAACGTATAACGTATAACGTATTATATAACGTATAACGTAGAACGTATAACGTATAACGTATAACGTATAACGTATAACGTATAACTTATGACGTATAACGTATATCGTATAACTTATAACGTATAACGTATAACGTATAACGTATAACGTATAACCTATAACGTATATTCTATAACGTATAACGTATAACGTATAACGTATAACGTATAACGTATAACGTATAACGTATAACGTATAACGTATAACGTATAACGTATAACGTATAACGTATAACGTATAACTTATAACGTATAACGTATAACGTACAACGTATAACCTATAACGTATATTCTATAACGTATAACGTATAACGTATAACGTATAACGTATAACGTTTAACGTATAACGTATAACGTATAACGTAGAACGTATAACGTACAACGTATAACGTATAACGTATAACCTATAACGTATTATGTATAACATATAATGTATAACGTATAACGTATAACGTATAACGTAAAACGTATAACGTATAACGTATAACGTATAACGTATAACGTATAACGTAAAACGTATAACGTATAACGTATAACGTATAACGTATAACTTATGACGTATAACGTATAACGTATAACGTATAACGTGTAACGTATAACGTATAACGTATAACGTATAACGTATAACGTATAACGTATAACGTATAACGTATAACCTATATTGTGTAACGTCTAACGTATAACGAATGACGTATAACGTATAACGTATAACGTATAACGTATAACGTATAACGTATAACGTATAACGTATAACGTATAACGTATAACGTATAACGTATAACGTATAACGTATAACGTATAACTTATAACGTATAACGTATAACGTATAACGTATAACCTATAACGTATATTCTATAACGTATAACGTATAACGTATAACGTATAACGTATAACGTATAACGTATAACCTATAACGTATATTCTATAACGTATAACGTATAACGTATAACGTATAACGTATAACGTATAACGCATAACGTATAACGTATAACGTATAACGTATGACGTATAACGTATAACGTATAACGTATAACGTATAACGTATAACGTATAACGTATAACGTATAACGTATAACGTATAACGTATAACGTATAACGTATAACGTATAACGTATAACGTATAACGTATAACGTATAACGTATAACGTATAACGTATAACGTATAACGTATAACGTATAACGTATAACGTATAACGTAAAACGTATAACGTATAACGTATAACGTATAACGTATAACGTATAACGTATAAGGTATAACGTGTAACGTATAACGTAAAACGTATGACGTATTACGTATAACGTATAAAGTATAACGTATAAGGTATAACGTGTAACGTATAACGTAAAACGTATAACGTATAACGTATAACGTATAACGTATAACGTATAACGTATAACGTATAACGTATAACGTATAACGTATAACGTATAACGTATAACGTATAACGTATAACGTATAACGTATAACGTATAACGTATAACGTATAACGTATAACGTATAACGTATAACGTATAACGTATAACGTATAACGTATAACGTATAACGTATAACGTATAACGTATAACGTATAACGTATAACGTATAACGTATAACGTATAACGTATAACGTATAACGTATAACGTATAGCGTATAACGTACAGCGTATAACGTACAGCGTATAACGTACAGCGTATAACGTATAACGTATAACGTATAACGTATAACGTATAACGTATAACGTATAACGTATAACGTATAACGTATAACGTATAACGTATAACGTATAACGTATAACGTATAACGTATAACGTATAACGTATAACGTATAACGTATAACGTATAACGTATAACCTATATTGTGTAACGTCTAACGTATAACGAATGACGTATATCGTATAACGTATAACGTATAACATATAACGTATAACGTATAACGTATAACGTATAACGTATAACGTATAACGTATAACGTATAACGTATAACTTATAACGTATGACGTATTACATATTACGTATAACGTATAACGTATAACGTATAACGTATAACGTATAACGTATAACGTATCACGTATAAGGTATGACCTATAACGTATATCGTATAACGTATAACGTATAACCTATAACGTATAACGTATAACGTATAACGTATAACGTATAACGTATAACGTGTAACGTATAACGTATAACGTATAACGTATAACGTATAAAGTATGACGTATAACGTATAACGTATAACGCATAGCGTATAACGTAAAACGTATGACGTATTACATATTACGTATAACGTATAACGTATAACGTATAACGTATAACGTATAACGTGTAACGTATAACGTAGAACGTGTAACGTATAACGTATAACGTATAACGTATAACGTATAACGTATAACGTATAATGTATAACGTATAACGTATAACGTATAACGTACAACATATAACGTATAACGTATAAAGTGTAACGTATAACGTAGAACGTGCAACGTATAACGTATAACGTGTAACATATAACGTATAACGTATAACGTATGACGTATAACGTATAACGTATAACGTGTAACGAAGAACGTATAACGAATAACGTAAAACGTATAACGTATAACGTATAACGTATAACGTATAACGTATAACGTATAACGTATAACGTATAACGTATAAGGTATAACGTGTAACGTATAACGTAAAACGTATGACGTATTACATATAACGTATAACGTATAACGTATAACGTATAACGTATAACGTATAACGTATAACGTATAACGTATAACGTATAACGTATAACGTATAACGTATAACGTATAACGTATAACGTATAACGTATAACGTATAACGTATAACGTATAACGTATAACGTATAACGTATAACGTATAACGTATAACGTATAACGTATAACGTATAACGTATAACGTATAACGTATAACGTATAACGTATAACGTATAACGTTTAACGTATAACGTATAACGTATAACGTATAACGTATAACGTATAACGTATAACCTATAACGTATATTCTATAACGTATAACGTATAACGTATAACGTATAACGTATAACGTATAACGTATAACGTATAACGTATAACGTATAACGTATAGCGTATAACGTATAACCTATAACTTATAACGTATAACGTATAACGTACAACGTATAACCTATAACGTATATTCTATAACGTATAACGTATAACGTATAACGTATAACGTATAACGTATAACGTATAACGTATAACGTATAACTTATAACGTATAACGTATAACGTACAACGTATAACCTATAACGTATATTCTATAACGTATAACGTATAACGTATAACGTATAACGTATAACGTATAACGTATAACGTATAACGTATAACGTATAACGTAGAACGTATAACGTACAACGTATAACGTATAACGTATAACCTATAACGTATTATGTATAACATATAATGTATAACGTATAACGTATAACGTATAACGTAAAACATATAACGTATAACGTATAACGTATAACGTATAACGTATAACGTAAAACGTATAACGTATAACGTATAACGTATAACGTATAACTTATGACGTATAACGTATAACGTATAACGTATAACGTGTAACGTATAACGTATAACGTATAACGTATAACGTATAACGTATAACCTATATTGTGTAACGTCTAACGTATAATGAATGACGTATAACGTATAAGGTATAACGTGTAACGTATAACGTAAAACGTATAACGTATTATATAACGTATAACGTAGAACGTATAACGTATAACGTATAACGTATAACGTATAACGTATAACTTATGACGTATAACGTATATCGTATAACTTATAACGTATAACGTATAACGTATAACGTATAACGTATAACCTATAACGTATATTCTATAACGTATAACGTATAACGTATAACGTATAACGTATAACGTATAACGTATAACGTATAACGTATAACGTATAACGTATAACGTATAACGTATAACTTATAACGTATAACGTATAACGTACAACGTATAACCTATAACGTATATTCTATAACGTATAACGTATAACGTATAACGTATAACGTATAACGTTTAACGTATAACGTATAACGTATAACGTAGAACGTATAACGTACAACGTATAACGTATAACGTATAACCTATAACGTATTATGTATAACATATAATGTATAACGTATAACGTATAACGTATAACGTAAAACGTATAACGTATAACGTATAACGTATAACGTATAACGTATAACGTAAAACGTATAACGTATAACGTATAACGTATAACGTATAACTTATGACGTATAACGTATAACGTATAACGTATAACGTATAACGTATAACGTAAAACGTATAACGTATAACGTATAACGTATAACGTATAACGTATAACGTATAACGTATAACGTATAACGTATAACGTATAACGTATAACCTATAACTTATAACGTATAACGTATAACGTACAACGTATAACCTATAACGTATATTCTATAACGTATAACGTATAACGTATAACGTATAACGTATAACGTATAACGTATAACGTATAACGTATAACGTATAACTTATAACGTATAACGTATAACGTACAACGTATAACCTATAACGTATATTCTATAACGTATAACGTATAACGTATAACGTATAACGTATAACGTATAACGTATAACCTATATTGTGTAACGTCTAACGTATAATGAATGACGTATAACGTATAAGGTATAACGTGTAACGTATAACGTAAAACGTATGACGTATTACATATAACGTATAACGTATAACGTATAAGGTATAACGTGTAACGTATAACGTAAAACGTATAACGTATAACGTATAACGTATAACGTATAACGTATAACGTATAACGTATAACGTATAACGTATAACGTATAACGTATAACGTATAACGTATAACGTATAACGTATAACGTATAACGTATAACGTATAACGTATAACGTATAACGTATAACGTATAACGTATAACGTATAACGTATAACGTATAACGTATAACGTATAACGTATAACGTATAACGTATAACGTATAACGTATAACGTATAACCTATATTGTGTAACGTCTAACGTATAACGAATGACGTATAACGTATAACGTATAACGTATAACGTATAACGTATAACGTATAACGTATAACGTATAACGTATAACGCATAGCGTATACCGTAAAACGTATGACGTATTACATATTACGTATAACGTATAACGTATAACGTATAACGTATAACGTATAACGTATAACGTATAACGTATAACGTATAACGTATAACCTATAACGTATATTCTATAACGTATAACGTATAACGTATAACGTATAACGTATAACGTATAACGTATAACGTATAACGTATAACGTATAACGTATAACGTATAACGTATAACGTATAACGTATAACGTATAACGTATAACGTATAACGTATAACGTATAACGTATAACGTATAACGTATAACGTATAACGCATAACGTATAACGTATAACGTATTATATAACGTATAACGTAGAACGTATAACGTATAACGTATAACGTATAACGTATAACGTATAACTTATGACGTATAACGTATATCGTATAACTTATAACGTATAACGTATAACGTATAACGTATAACGTATAACCTATAACGTATATTCTATAACGTATAACGTATAACGTATAACGTATAACGTATAACGTATAACGTATAACGTATAACGTATAACGTATAACGTATAACGTATAACGTATAACTTATAACGTATAACGTATAACGTACAACGTATAACCTATAACGTATATTCTATAACGTATAACGTATAACGTATAACGTATAACGTATAACGTTTAACGTATAACGTATAACGTATAACGTAGAACGTATAACGTACAACGTATAACGTATAACGTATAACCTATAACGTATTATGTATAACATATAATGTATAACGTATAACGTATAACGTATAACGTAAAACGTATAACGTATAACGTATAACGTATAACGTATAACGTATAACGTAAAACGTATAACGTATAACGTATAACGTATAACGTATAACTTATGACGTATAACGTATAACGTATAACGTATAACGTGTAACGTATAACGTATAACGTATAACGTATAACGTATAACGTATAACGTATAACGTATAACGTATAACCTATATTGTGTAACGTCTAACGTATAACGAATGACGTATAACGTATAACGTATAACGTATAACGTATAACGTATAACGTATAACGTATAACGTATAACGTATAACGTATAACGTACAACGTATAAGGTATAACGTATAACGTATAACTTATAACGTATAACGTATAACGTATAACGTATAACCTATAACGTATATTCTATAACGTATAACGTATAACGTATAACGTATAACGTATAACGTATAACGTATAACCTATAACGTATATTCTATAACGTATAACGTATAACGTATAACGTATAACGTATAACGTATAACGCATAACGTATAACGTATAACGTATAACGTATGACGTATAACGTATAACGTATAACGTATAACGTATAACGTATAACGTATAACGTATAACGTATAACGTATAACGTATAACGTATAACGTATAACGTATAACGTATAACGTATAACGTATAACGTATAACGTATAACGTATAACGTATAACGTATAACGTATAACGTATAACGTATAACGTATAACGTATAACGTATAACGTAAAACGTATAACGTATAACGTATAACGTATAACGTATAACGTATAACGTATAAGGTATAACGTGTAACGTATAACGTAAAACGTATGACGTATTACGTATAACGTATAAAGTATAACGTATAAGGTATAACGTGTAACGTATAACGTAAAACGTATAACGTATAACGTATAACGTATAACGTATAACGTATAACGTATAACGTATAACGTATAACGTATAACGTATAACGTATAACGTATAACGTATAACGTATAACGTATAACGTATAACGTATAACGTATAACGTATAACGTATAACGTATAACGTATAACGTATAACGTATAACGTATAACGTATAACGTATAACGTATAACGTATAACGTATAACGTATAACGTATAACGTACAGCGTATAACGTACAGCGTATAACGTACAGCGTATAACGTACAGCGTATAACGTATAACGTATAACGTATAACGTATAACGTATAACGTATAACGTATAACGTATAACGTATAACGTATAACGTATAACGTATAACGTATAACGTATAACGTATAACGTATAACGTATAACGTATAACGTATAACGTATAACCTATATTGTGTAACGTCTAACGTATAACGAATGACGTATATCGTATAACGTATAACGTATAACATATAACGTATAACGTATAACGTATAACGTATAACGTATAACGTATAACGTATAACGTATAACGTATAACTTATAACGTATGACGTATTACATATTACGTATAACGTATAACGTATAACGTATAACGTATAACGTATAACGTATAACGTATCACGTATAAGGTATGACCTATAACGTATATCGTATAACGTATAACGTATAACCTATAACGTATAACGTATAACGTATAACGTATAACGTATAACGTATAACGTGTAACGTATAACGTATAACGTATAACGTATAACGTATAAAGTATGACGTATAACGTATAACGTATAACGCATAGCGTATAACGTAAAACGTATGACGTATTACATATTACGTATAACGTATAACGTATAACGTATAACGTATAACGTATAACGTGTAACGTATAACGTAGAACGTGTAACGTATAACGTATAACGTATAACGTATAACGTATAACGTATAACGTATAATGTATAACGTATAACGTATAACGTATAACGTACAACATATAACGTATAACGTATAAAGTGTAACGTATAACGTAGAACGTGCAACGTATAACGTATAACGTGTAACATATAACGTATAACGTATAACGTATGACGTATAACGTATAACGTATAACGTATAACGTGTAACGAAGAACGTATAACGAATAACGTAAAACGTATAACGTGTAACGTATAAGGTATAACGTATAACGTATAACGTATAACGTATAACGTATAACGTATAAGGTATAACGTGTAACGTATAACGTAAAACGTATGACGTATTACATATAACGTATAACGTATAACGTATAACGTATAACGTATAACGTATAACGTATAACGTATAACGTATAACGTATAACGTATAACGTATAACGTATAACGTATAACGTATAACGTATAACGTATAACCTATATTGTGTAACGTCTAACGTATAATGAATGACGTATAACGTATAAGGTATAACGTGTAACGTATAACGTAAAACGTATGACGTATTACATATAACGTATAACGTATAACGTATAAGGTATAACGTGTAACGTATAACGTAAAACGTATAACGTATAACGTATAACGTATAACGTATAACGTATAACGTATAACGTATAACGTATAACGTATAACGTATAACGTATAACGTATAACGTATAACGTATAACGTATAACGTATAACGTATAACGTATAACGTATAACGTATAACGTATAACGTATAACGTATAACGTATAACGTATAACGTATAACGTATAACGTATAACGTATAACGTATAACGTATAACGTATAACGTATAACGTATAACGTATAACGTATAACGTATAACGTATAACGTATAACGTATAACGTATAACGTATCACGTATAAGGTATGACCTATAACGTATATCGTATAACGTATAACGTATAACCTATAACGTATAACGTATAACGTATAACGTATAACGTATAACGTATAACGTGTAACGTATAACGTATAACGTATAACGTATAACGTATAAAGTATGACGTATAACGTATAACGTATAACGCATAGCGTATAACGTAAAACGTATGACGTATTACATATTACGTATAACGTATAACGTATAACGTATAACGTATAACGTATAACGTGTAACGTATAACGTAGAACGTGTAACGTATAACGTATAACGTATAACGTATAACGTATAACGTATAACGTATAACGTATAACGTATAACGTATAACGTATAACGTATAACTTATAACGTATGACGTATTACATATTACGTATAACGTATAACGTATAACGTATAACGTATAACGTATAACGTATAACGTATAACGTATCACGTATAAGGTATGACCTATAACGTATATCGTATAACGTATAACGTATAACCTATAACGTATAACGTATAACGTATAACGTATAACGTATAACGTATAACGTGTAACGTATAACGTATAACGTATAACGTATAACGTATAAAGTATGACGTATAACGTATAACGTATAACGCATAGCGTATAACGTAAAACGTATGACGTATTACATATTACGTATAACGTATAACGTATAACGTATAACGTATAACGTATAACGTGTAACGTATAACGTAGAACGTGTAACGTATAACGTATAACGTATAACGTATAACGTATAACGTATAACGTATAATGTATAACGTATAACGTATAACGTATAACGTACAACATATAACGTATAACGTATAACGTGTAACGTATAACGTAGAACGTGTAACGTATAACGTATAACGTGTAACATATAACGTATAACGTATAACGTATGACGTATAACGTATAACGTATAACGTGTAACGAAGAACGTATAACGAATAACGTAAAACGTATAACGTATAACGTATAACGTATAACGTATAACGTATAACGTATAACGTATAACGTATAACGTATAACCTATATTGTGTAACGTCTAACGTATAACGAATGACGTATAACGTATAAGGTACAACGTATAACGTATAACGTATAACGTATAACGTATAACGTATAACGTATAACGTATAACGTATAACGTATAACGTATAACCTATATTGTGTAACGTCTAACGTATAACGAATGACGTATATCGTATAACGTATAACGTATAACATATAACGTATAACGTATAACGTATAACGTATAACGTATAACGTATAACGTATAACGTATAACGTATAACGTATAACGTATAACGTATAACGTATAACGTATAACGTATAACGTATAACGTATAACGTATAACGTATAACGTATAACGTATAACGTATAACGTATAACGTATAACGTATAACGTATAACCTATAACGTATATTCTATAACGTATAACGTATAACGTATAACGTATAACGTATAACGTATAACGTATAACGTATAACGTATAACGTATAACGTATAAGGTATAACGTGTAACGTATAACGTAAAACGTATGACGTATTACGTATAACGCATAAAGTATAACGTATAAGGTATAACGTGTAACGTATAACGTAAAACGTATAACGTATAACGTATAACGTATAACGTATAACGTATAACGTATAACGTATAACGTATAACGTATAACGTATAACGTATAACGTATAACGTATAACGTATAACGTATAACGTATAACGTATAACGTATAACGTATAACGTATAACGTATAACGTATAACGTATAACGTATAACGTATAACGTATAACGTATAACGTATAACGTATAACGTATAACGTATAACGTATAACGTATAACGTATAACGTATAGCGTATAACGTACAGCGTATAACGTACAGCGTATAACGTACAGCGTATAACGTATAACGTATAACGTATAACGTATAACGTATAACGTATAACGTATAACGTATAACGCATAACGTATAACGTATAACGTATAACGTATAACGTATAACGTATAACGTATAACGTATAACGTATAACGTATAACGTATAACGTATAACGTATAACGTATAACGTATAACCTATATTGTGTAACGTCTAACGTATAACGAATGACGTATATCGTATAACGTATAACGTATAACATATAACGTATAACGTATAACGTATAACGTATAACGTATAACGTATAACGTATAACGTATAACGTATAACTTATAACGTATGACGTATTACATATTACGTATAACGTATAACGTATAACGTATAACGTATAACGTATAACGTATAACGTATCACGTATAAGGTATGACCTATAACGTATATCGTATAACGTATAACGTATAACCTATAACGTATAACGTATAACGTATAACGTATAACGTATAACGTATAACGTGTAACGTATAACGTATAACGTATAACGTATAACGTATAAAGTATGACGTATAACGTATAACGTATAACGCATAGCGTATAACGTAAAACGTATGACGTATTACATATTACGTATAACGTATAACGTATAACGTATAACGTATAACGTATAACGTGTAACGTATAACGTAGAACGTGTAACGTATAACGTATAACGTATAACGTATAACGTATAACGTATAACGTATAATGTATAACGTATAACGTATAACGTATAACGTACAACATATAACGTATAACGTATAAAGTGTAACGTATAACGTAGAACGTGCAACGTATAACGTATAACGTGTAACATATAACGTATAACGTATAACGTATGACGTATAACGTATAACGTATAACGTGTAACGAAGAACGTATAACGAATAACGTAAAACGTATAACGTATAACGTATAACGTATAACGTATAACGTATAACGTATAACGTATAACGTATAACGTATAAGGTATAACGTGTAACGTATAACGTAAAACGTATGACGTATTACATATAACGTATAACGTATAACGTATAACGTATAACGTATAACGTATAACGTATAACGTATAACGTATAACGTATAACGTATAACGTATAACGTATAACGTATAACGTATAACGTATAACGTATAACGTATAACGTATAACGTATAACGTATAACGTATAACGTATAACGTATAACGTATAACGTATAACGTATAACGTATAACGTATAACGTATAACGTATAACGTATAACGTATAACGTATAACGTATAACGTATAACGTATAACGTATAACGTATAACGTATAACGTATAACGTATAACCTATAACGTATATTCTATAACGTATAACGTATAACGTATAACGTATAACGTATAACGTATAACGTATAACGTATAACGTATAACGTATAACGTATAACCTATAACTTATAACGTATAACGTATAACGTACAACGTATAACCTATAACGTATATTCTATAACGTATAACGTATAACGTATAACGTATAACGTATAACGTATAACGTATAACGTATAACGTATAACTTATAACGTATAACGTATAACGTACAACGTATAACCTATAACGTATATTCTATAACGTATAACGTATAACGTATAACGTATAACGTATAACGTATAACGTATAACGTATAACGTATAACGTATAACGTAGAACGTATAACGTACAACGTATAACGTATAACGTATAACCTATAACGTATTATGTATAACATATAATGTATAACGTATAACGTATAACGTATAACGTAAAACATATAACGTATAACGTATAACGTATAACGTATAACGTATAACGTAAAACGTATAACGTATAACGTATAACGTATAACGTATAACTTATGACGTATAACGTATAACGTATAACGTATAACGTGTAACGTATAACGTATAACGTATAACGTATAACGTATAACGTATAACCTATATTGTGTAACGTCTAACGTATAATGAATGACGTATAACGTATAAGGTATAACGTGTAACGTATAACGTAAAACGTATGACGTATTACATATAACGTATAACGTATAACGTATAAGGTATAACGTGTAACGTATAACGTAAAACGTATAACGTATAACGTATAACGTATAACGTATAACGTATAACGTATAACGTATAACGTATAACGTATAACGTATAACGTATAACGTATAACGTATAACGTATAACGTATAACGTATAACGTATAACGTATAACGTATAACGTATAACGTATAACGTATAACGTATAACGTATAACGTATAACGTATAACGTATAACGTATAACGTATAACGTATAACGTATAACGTATAACGTATAACGTATAACGTATAACGTATAACGTATAACGTATAACGTATAACGTATAACGTATAACGTATAACGTATCACGTATAAGGTATGACCTATAACGTATATCGTATAACGTATAACGTATAACCTATAACGTATAACGTATAACGTATAACGTATAACGTATAACGTATAACGTGTAACGTATAACGTATAACGTATAACGTATAACGTATAAAGTATGACGTATAACGTATAACGTATAACGCATAGCGTATAACGTAAAACGTATGACGTATTACATATTACGTATAACGTATAACGTATAACGTATAACGTATAACGTATAACGTGTAACGTATAACGTAGAACGTGTAACGTATAACGTATAACGTATAACGTATAACGTATAACGTATAACGTATAACGTATAACGTATAACGTATAACGTATAACGTATAACTTATAACGTATGACGTATTACATATTACGTATAACGTATAACGTATAACGTATAACGTATAACGTATAACGTATAACGTATAACGTATCACGTATAAGGTATGACCTATAACGTATATCGTATAACGTATAACGTATAACCTATAACGTATAACGTATAACGTATAACGTATAACGTATAACGTATAACGTGTAACGTATAACGTATAACGTATAACGTATAACGTATAAAGTATGACGTATAACGTATAACGTATAACGCATAGCGTATAACGTAAAA
The DNA here is from genome assembly GCF_051014685.1 of Ptiloglossa arizonensis. Lineage (NCBI taxonomy): Eukaryota > Metazoa > Arthropoda > Insecta > Hymenoptera > Colletidae > Ptiloglossa > Ptiloglossa arizonensis. The sequence goes on from NW_027479691.1 coordinate 55,576, forward strand.
CGTATGACGTATTACATATTACGTATAACGTATAACGTATAACGTATAACGTATAACGTATAACGTATAACGTGTAACGTATAACGTAGAACGTGTAACGTATAACGTATAACGTATAACGTATAACGTATAACGTATAACGTATAATGTATAACGTATAACGTATAACGTATAACGTACAACATATAACGTATAACGTATAACGTGTAACGTATAACGTAGAACGTGTAACGTATAACGTATAACGTGTAACATATAACGTATAACGTATAACGTATGACGTATAACGTATAACGTATAACGTGTAACGAAGAACGTATAACGAATAACGTAAAACGTATAACGTATAACGTATAACGTATAACGTATAACGTATAACGTATAACGTGTAACGTATAACGTATAACCTATATTGTGTAACGTCTAACGTATAACGAATGACGTATAACGTATAAGGTACAACGTATAACGTATAACGTATAACGTATAACGTATAACGTATAACGTATAACGTATAACGTATAACGTATAACGTATAACCTATATTGTGTAACGTCTAACGTATAACGAATGACGTATATCGTATAACGTATAACGTATAACATATAACGTATAACGTATAACGTATAACGTATAACGTATAACGTATAACGTATAACGTATAACGTATAACGTATAACGTATAACGTATAACGTATAACGTATAACGTATAACGTATAACGTATAACGTATAACGTATAACGTATAACGTATAACGTATAACCTATAACGTATATTCTATAACGTATAACGTATAACGTATAACGTATAACGTATAACGTATAACGTATAACGTATAACGTATAACGTATAACGTATAAAGTATAACGTATAACGTGTAACGTCTAACGTATAATGTATGACGTATAACGTATAACGTATAACGTATAACGTATAGCGTATAACGTATAACGTATAGCGTATAACGTATAACGTGTAACGTATAACGTATAACGTATAACGTATAACGTATAACGTATAACGTATAACGTATAACGTATAACGTATAACGTATAACGTATAACGTATAACGTATAACGTATAACGTATAACGTATAACGTATAACGTATAACGTATAACGTATAACGTATAACGTATAACGTATAACGTATAACGTATAACCTATATTGTGTAACGTCTAACGTATAACGAATGACGTATAACGTATAAGGTACAACGTATAACGTATAACGTATAACGTATAACGTATAACGTATAACGTATAACGTATAACGTATAACGTATAACGTATAACCTATATTGTGTAACGTCTAACGTATAACGAATGACGTATAACGTATAAGGTACAACGTATAACGTATAACGTATAACGTATAACGTATAACGTATAACGTATAACGTATAAAGTATGACGTATAACGTATAACGTATAACGCATAGCGTATAACGTAAAACGTATGACGTATTACATATTACGTATAACGTATAACGTATAACGTATAACGTATAACGTATAACGTGTAACGTATAACGTAGAACGTGTAACGTATAACGTATAACGTATAACGTATAACGTATAACGTATAACGTATAATGTATAACGTATAACGTATAACGTATAACGTACAACATATAACGTATAACGTATAACGTGTAACGTATAACGTAGAACGTGTAACCTATAACGTATAACGTGTAACATATAACGTATAACGTATAACGTATGACGTATAACGTATAACGTATAACGTGTAACGAAGAACGTATAACGAATAACGTAAAACGTATAACGTATAACGTATAACGTATAACGTATAACGTATAACGTATAACGTATAACGTATAACGTATAACCTATATTGTGTAACGTCTAACGTATAACGAATGACGTATAACGTATAAGGTACAACGTATAACGTATAACGTATAACGTATAACGTATAACGTATAACGTATAACGTATAACGTATAACGTATAACGTATAACCTATATTGTGTAACGTCTAACGTATAACGAATGACGTATATCGTATAACGTATAACGTATAACATATAACGTATAACGTATAACGTATAACGTATAACGTATAACGTATAACGTATAACGTATAACGTATAACGTATAACGTATAACGTATAACGTATAACGTATAACGTATAACGTATAACGTATAACGTATAACGTATAACGTATAACGTATAACGTATAACGTATAACGTATAACGTATAACCTATAACGTATATTCTATAACGTATAACGTATAACGTATAACGTATAACGTATAACGTATAACGTATAACGTATAACGTATAACGTATAACGTATAAAGTATAACGTATAACGTGTAACGTCTAACGTATAATGTATGACGTATAACGTATAACGTATAACGTATAACGTATAGCGTATAACGTATAACGTATAGCGTATAACGTATAACGTGTAACGTATAACGTATAACGTATAACGTATAACGTATAACGTATAACGTATAACGTATAACGTATAACGTATAACGTATAACGTATAACGTATAACGTATAACGTATAACGTATAACGTATAACGTATAACGTATAACGTATAACGTATAACGTATAACGTATAACGTATAACGTATAACGTATAACCTATATTGTGTAACGTCTAACGTATAACGAATGACGTATAACGTATAAGGTACAACGTATAACGTATAACGTATAACGTATAACGTATAACGTATAACGTATAACGTATAACGTATAACGTATAACGTATAACGTATAACGTATAACGTATAACGTATAACGTATAACGTATAACGTATAACGTATAACGTATAACGTATAACGTATAACGTATAACGTATAACGTATAACGTATAACGTATAACGTATAACGTATCACGTATAAGGTATGACCTATAACGTATATCGTATAACGTATAACGTATAACCTATAACGTATAACGTATAACGTATAACGTATAACGTATAACGTATAACGTGTAACGTATAACCTATAACGTATATTCTATAACGTATAACGTATAACGTATAACGTATAACGTATAACGTATAACGTATAACGTATAACGTATAACGTATAACGTATAACGTATAAAGTATAACGTATAACGTGTAACGTCTAACGTATAATGTATGACGTATAACGTATAACGTATAACGTATAACGTATAGCGTATAACGTATAACGTATAGCGTATAACGTATAACGTGTAACGTATAACGTATAACGTATAACGTATAACGTATAACGTATAACGTATAACGTATAACGTATAACGTATAACGTATAACGTATAACGTATAACGTATAACGTATAACGTATAACGTATAACGTATAACGTATAACGTATAACGTATAACGTATAACGTATAACGTATAACGTATAACGTATAACGTATAACCTATATTGTGTAACGTCTAACGTATAACGAATGACGTATAACGTATAAGGTACAACGTATAACGTATAACGTATAACGTATAACGTATAACGTATAACGTATAACGTATAACGTATAACGTATAACGTATAACCTATATTGTGTAACGTCTAACGTATAACGAATGACGTATAACGTATAAGGTACAACGTATAACGTATAACGTATAACGTATAACGTATAACGTATAACGTATAACGTATAAAGTATGACGTATAACGTATAACGTATAACGCATAGCGTATAACGTAAAACGTATGACGTATTACATATTACGTATAACGTATAACGTATAACGTATAACGTATAACGTATAACGTGTAACGTATAACGTAGAACGTGTAACGTATAACGTATAACGTATAACGTATAACGTATAACGTATAACGTATAATGTATAACGTATAACGTATAACGTATAACGTACAACATATAACGTATAACGTATAACGTGTAACGTATAACGTAGAACGTGTAACGTATAACGTATAACGTGTAACATATAACGTATAACGTATAACGTATGACGTATAACGTATAACGTATAACGTGTAACGAAGAACGTATAACGAATAACGTAAAACGTATAACGTATAACGTATAACGTATAACGTATAACGTATAACGTATAACGTATAACGTATAACGTATAACCTATATTGTGTAACGTCTAACGTATAACGAATGACGTATAACGTATAAGGTACAACGTATAACGTATAACGTATAACGTATAACGTATAACGTATAACGTATAACGTATAACGTATAACGTATAACGTATAACCTATATTGTGTAACGTCTAACGTATAACGAATGACGTATATCGTATAACGTATAACGTATAACATATAACGTATAACGTATAACGTATAACGTATAACGTATAACGTATAACGTATAACGTATAACGTATAACGTATAACGTATAACGTATAACGTATAACGTATAACGTATAACGTATAACGTATAACGTATAACGTATAACGTATAACGTATAACGTATAACGTATAACGTATAACGTATAACGTATAACCTATAACGTATATTCTATAACGTATAACGTATAACGTATAACGTATAACGTATAACGTATAACGTATAACGTATAACGTATAACGTATAACGTATAAAGTATAACGTATAACGTGTAACGTCTAACGTATAATGTATGACGTATAACGTATAACGTATAACGTATAACGTATAGCGTATAACGTATAACGTATAGCGTATAACGTATAACGTGTAACGTATAACGTATAACGTATAACGTATAACGTATAACGTATAACGTATAACGTATAACGTATAACGTATAACGTATAACGTATAACGTATAACGTATAACGTATAACGTATAACGTATAACGTATAACGTATAACGTATAACGTATAACGTATAACGTATAACGTATAACCTATATTGTGTAACGTCTAACGTATAACGAATGACGTATAACGTATAAGGTACAACGTATAACGTATAACGTATAACGTATAACGTATAACGTATAACGTATAACTTATAACGTATGACGTATTACATATTACGTATAACGTATAACGTATAACGTATAACGTATAACGTATAACGTATAACGTATAACGTATCACGTATAAGGTATGACCTATAACGTATATCGTATAACGTATAACGTATAACCTATAACGTATAACGTATAACGTATAACGTATAACGTATAACGTATAACGTATAACGTATAACGTATAACGTATAACGTGTAACGTATAACGTATAACGTATAACGTATAACGTATAACGTATAAAGTATGACGTATAACGTATAACGTATAACGCATAGCGTATAACGTAAAACGTATGACGTATTACATATTACGTATAACGTATAACGTATAACGTATAACGTAGAACGTATAACGTATAACGTATAACGTATAACGTATAACGTATAACGTATAACGTATAACGTATAACGTATAACGTATAACGTATAACGTATAACGTATAACGTATAACGTATAACGTATAACGTATAACGTATAACGTATAACGTATAACGTATAACGTATAACGTATAACGTATAACGTATAACGTATAACGTATAACGTATAACGTATAACGTATAACGTATAACGTATAACGTATAACATATTATATAACGTATAACGTAGAACGTATAGCGTATAACGTATAACGTATGACGTATAACGTATAACGTATAACGTATAACGTATAACGTATAACGTATAACGTATAACGTATAGCGTATAACGTATAACGTATAACGTATAACGTATATCGTATAACGTATAACGTATAACGTATAACGTATATCGTATAACGTATAACGTATAACGTATAACGTATAACGTATAACGTATAACGTATAACGTATAACGTATAACGTATAACCTATATTGTGCAACGTCTAACGTATAACGAATGACGTATAACGTATAACGTATAACGTATAACGTATAACGTATAACGTATAACGTATAACGTATAGCGTATAACGTATAACGTATAACGTATAACTTATAACGTATAACGTATAACGTATAACGTATAACCTATAACGTATATTCTATAACGTATAACGTATAACGTGTAACGTATAACGTAGAACGTGTAACGTATAACGTATAACGTATAACGTATAACGTATAATGTATAACGTATAACGTATAACGTATAACGTACAACATATAACGTATAACGTATAACGTGTAACGTATAACGTAGAACGTGTAACGTATAACGTATAACGTGTAACATATAACGTATAACGTATAACGTATGACGTATAACGTATAACGTATAACGTGTAACGAAGAACGTATAACGAATAACGTAAAACGTATAACGTATAACGTATAACGTATAACGTATAACGTATAACGTATAACGTATAACGTATAACGTATAACCTATATTGTGTAACGTCTAACGTATAACGAATGACGTATAACGTATAAGGTACAACGTATAACGTATAACGTATAACGTATAACGTATAACGTATAACGTATAACGTATAACGTATAACGTATAACGTATAACCTATATTGTGTAACGTCTAACGTATAACGAATGACGTATATCGTATAACGTATAACGTATAACATATAACGTATAACGTATAACGTATAACGTATAACGTATAACGTATAACGTATAACGTATAACGTATAACGTATAACGTATAACGTATAACGTATAACGTATAACGTATAACGTATAACGTATAACGTATAACGTATAACGTATAACGTATAACGTATAACGTATAACGTATAACGTATAACGTATAACGTATAACCTATAACGTATATTCTATAACGTATAACGTATAACGTATAACGTATAACGTATAACGTATAACGTATAACGTATAACGTATAACGTATAACGTATAACGTATAACGTATAAAGTATAACGTATAACGTGTAACGTCTAACGTATAATGTATGACGTATAACGTATAACGTATAACGTATAACGTATAGCGTATAACGTATAACGTATAGCGTATAACGTATAACGTGTAACGTATAACGTATAACGTATAACGTATAACGTATAACGTATAACGTATAACGTATAACGTATAACGTATAACGTATAACGTATAACGTATAACGTATAACGTATAACGTATAACGTATAACGTATAACGTATAACGTATAACGTATAACGTATAACGTATAACCTATATTGTGTAACGTCTAACGTATAACGAATGACGCATAACGTATAAGGTACAACGTATAACGTATAACGTATAACGTATAACGTATAACGTATAACGTATAACTTATAACGTATGACGTATTACATATTACGTATAACGTATAACGTATAACGTATAACGTATAACGTATAACGTATAACGTATAACGTATCACGTATAAGGTATGACCTATAACGTATATCGTATAACGTATAACGTATAACCTATAACGTATAACGTATAACGTATAACGTATAACGTATAACGTATAACGTATAACGTATAACGTATAACGTATAACGTGTAACGTATAACGTATAACGTATAACGTATAACGTATAAAGTATGACGTATAACGTATAACGTATAACGCATAGCGTATAACGTAAAACGTATGACGTATTACATATTACGTATAACGTATAACGTATAACGTATAACGTAGAACGTATAACGTATAACGTATAACGTATAACGTATAACGTATAACGTATAACGTATAACGTATAACGTATAACGTATAACGTATAACGTATAACGTATAACGTATAACGTATAACGTATAACGTATAACGTATAACGTATAACGTATAACGTATAACGTATAACGTATAACGTATAACGTATAACGTATAACGTATAACGTATAACGTATAACGTATAACGTATAACGTATAACGTATAACGTATAACGTATAACGTATAACGTATAACGTATAACGTATAACGTATAACGTATAACCTATATTGTGTAACGTCTAACGTATAACGAATGACGTATAACGTATAACGTATAACGTATAACGTATAACGTATAACGTATAACGTATAACGTATAACGCATAGCGTATAACGTAAAACGTATGACGTATTACATATTACGTATAACGTATAACGTATAACGTATAACGTATAACGTATAACGTATAACGTATAACGTATAACGTATAACGTATAACGTATAACGTATAACGTATAACGTAAAACGTATGACGTATTACATATTACGTATAACGTATAACGTATAACGTATAACGTATAACGTATAACGTATAACGTATAACGTATAACGTATAACGTATAAAGTATAACGTATAACGTGTAACGTCTAACGTATAATGTATGACGTATAACGTATAACGTATAACGTATAACGTATAGCGTATAACGTATAACGTATAGCGTATAACGTATAACGTGTAACGTATAACGTATAACGTATAACGTATAACGTATAACGTATAACGTATAACGTATAACGTATAACGTATAACGTATAACGTATAACGTATAACGTATAACGTATAACGTATAACGTATAACGTATAACGTATAACGTATAACCTATATTGTGTAACGTCTAACGTATAACGAATGACGTATAACGTATAAGGTACAACGTATAACGTATAACGTATAACGTATAACGTATAACGTATAACGTATAACGTATAACTTATAACGTATAACGTATAACGTATAACGTATAACCTATAACGTATATTCTATAACGTATAACGTATAACGTATAACCTATAACGTATATTCTATAACGTATAACGTATAACGTATAACGTATAACGTATAACGTATAACGTATAACGTATAACGTATAACGTATAACGTATAACGTATAACGTATAACGTATAACGTATAACGTATAACGTATAACGTATAACGTATAACGTATAACGTATAACGTATAACGTATAACGTATAACGTATAACGTATAACGTATAACGTATAACGTATAACGTATAACGTATAACATATTATATAACGTATAACGTAGAACGTATAGCGTATAACGTATAACGTATGACGTATAACGTATAACGTATAACGTATAACGTATAACGTATAACGTATAACGTATAACGTATAGCGTATAACGTATAACGTATAACGTATAACGTATATCGTATAACGTATAACGTATAACGTATAACGTATATCGTATAACGTATAACGTATAACGTATAACGTATAACGTATAACGTATAACGTATAACGTATAACGTATAACCTATATTGTGCAACGTCTAACGTATAACGAATGACGTATAACGTATAACGTACAACGTATAACGTATAACGTATAACGTATAACGTATAACGTATAGCGTATAACGTATAACGTATAACGTATAACGTATAACGTATAACGTATAACTTATAACGTATAACGTATAACGTATAACGTATAACCTATAACGTATATTCTATAACGTATAACGTATAACGTATAACGTATAACGTATAACGTATAACGTATAACCTATAACGTATATTCTATAACGTATAACGTATAACGTATAACGTATAACGTATAACGTATAACGTATAACGTCTAACGTATAACGTATAACGTATAACGTATAACGTATAACGTATAACGTATAACGTATAACGTATAACGTATAACGTATTATATATCGTATAACGTAGAACGTATAGCGTATAACGTATAACGTATAACGTATAACGTATAACGTATAACTTATGACGTATAACGTATATCGTATAACTTATAACGTATAACGTATAACGTATAACGTATAACGTATAACCTATAACGTATATTCTATAACGTATAACGTATAACGTATAACGTATAACGTATAACGTATAACGTATAACGTATAACGTATAACGTATAACGTATAACGTATAACGTATAACGTATAACGTATAACGTATAACGTATAACTTATGACGTATAACGTATATCGTATAACTTATAACGTATAACGTATAACGTATAACGTATAACGTATAACCTATAACGTATATTCTATAACGTATAACGTATAACGTATAACGTATAACGTATAACGTATAACGTATAACGTATAACTTATGACGTATAACGTATATCGTATAACTTATAACGTATAACGTATAACGTATAACGTATAACGTATAACCTATAACGTATATTCTATAACGTATAACGTATAACGTATAACGTATAACGTATAACGTATAACGTATAACGTATAACGTATAACGTATAACGTAAAACGTATAACGTATAACGTATAACGTATAACGTATAACGTATAACGTAAAACGTATAACGTATAACGTATAAGGTATAACGTATAACTTATGACGTATAACGTATAACGTATAACGTATAACGTGTAACGTATAACGTATAACGTATAACGTATAACGTATAACGTATAACGTATAACCTATATTGTGTAACGTCTAACGTATAACGAATGACGTATAACGTATAACGTATAACGTATAACGTATAACGTATAACGTATAACGTATAACGTATAACGTATAACGTATAACGTATAACGTATAACGTATAACGTATAACGTATAACGTATAACGTATAACGTATAACGTATAACTTATAACGTATAACGTATAACGTATAACGTATAACCTATAACGTATATTCTATAACGTATAACGTATAACGTATAACGTATAACGTATAACGTATAACGTATAACGTATAACGTATAACGTATATTCTATAACGTATAACGTATAACGTATAACGTATAACGTATAACGTATAACGTATAGCGTATAACGTATAACGTATAACGTATTATATAACGTATAACGTAGAACGTATAGCGTATAACGTATAACGTATAACGTATAACGTATAACGTATAACTTATGACGTATAACGTATATCGTATAACTTATAACTTATAACGTATAACGTATAACGTATAACGTATAACCTATAACGTATATTCTATAACGTATAACGTATAACGTATAACGTATAACGTATAACGTATAACGTATAACGTATAACGTATAACGTATAACGTATAACGTATAACGTATAACGTATAACGTATAACGTATAACGTATAACTTATAACGTATAACGTATAACGTACAACGTATAACCTATAACGTATATTCTATAACGTAGAACGTATAACGTATAACGTATAACGTATAACGTTTAACGTATAACGTATAACGTAGAACGTATAACGTAGAACGTATAACGTATAACGTATAACCTATAACGTATTATGTATAACATATAATGTATAACGTATAACGTATAACGTATAACGTAAAACGTATAACGTATAACGTATAACGTATAACGTATAACGTATAACGTAAAACGTATAACGTATAACGTATAAGGTATAACGTATAACTTATGACGTATAACGTATAACGTATAACGTATAGCGTATAACGTATAACGTATAACGTATTATATAACGTATAACGTAGAACGTATAGCGTATAACGTATAACGTAAAACGTATAACGTATAACGTATAACGTATAACGTGTAACGTATAACGTATAACGTGTAACGTATAACGTAGAACGTGTAACGTACAACGTATAACGTGTAACATATAACGTATAACGTGTAACATATAACGTATAACGTATAACGTATAGCGTATAACGTATAACGTATAATGTATAACGTATAACGTATAACGTATAACGTACAACATATAACGTATAACGTATAACGTGTAACGTATAACGTAGAACGTGTAACGTATAACGTATAACGTGTAACATATAACGTATAACCTATAACGTATATTCTATAACGTATAACGTATAACGTATAACGTATAACGTATAACGTATAACGTATAACGTATAACGTATAACGTATAACGTATAACGTATAACGTATAACGTATAACGTATAACGTATAACGTATAACGTATAACGTATAACGTATAACGTATAACGTATAACGTATAACGTATAACGTATAACGTATAACGTATAACGTATAACGTATAACGTATAACGTATAACGTATAACGTATAACGTATAACGTATAACGTATAACGTATAACGTATAACGTATTATATAACGTATAACGTAGAACGTATAGCGTATAACGTATAACGTATAACGTATAACGTATAACGTATAACTTATGACGTATAACGTATATCGTATAACTTATAACGTATAACGTATAACGTATAACGTATAACGTATAACCTATAACGTATATTCTATAACGTATAACGTATAACGTATAACGTATAACGTATAACGTATATCGTATAACGTATAACGTATAACGTATAACGTATAACGTATAACGTATGACGTATAACGTATAACGTATAACGTATAACGTATAACGTGTAACGTATAACGTATAACGTATAACGTATAACGTATAACGTATAACGTATAACGTATAACCTATATTGTGTAACGTCTAACGTATAACGAATGACGTATAACGTATAACGTATAACGTATAACGTATAACGTATAACGTATAACGTATAACGTATAACGTATAACGTATAACGTATAACGTATAACGTATAACGTATAACGTATAACGTATAACTTATAACGTATAACGTATAACGTATAACGTATAACGTATAACCTATAACGTATATTCTATAACGTATAACGTATAACGTATAACGTATAACGTATAACGTATAACGTATAACGTATAACGTATAACGCATAACGTATAACGTATAACGTATAACGTATGACGAATAACGTATAACGTATAACGTATAACGTATAACGTAGAACGTGTAACGTATAACGTATAACGTGTAACATATAACGTATAACGTGTAACATATAACGTATAACGTATAACGTATAGCGTATAACGTATAACGTATAATGTATAACGTATAACGTATAACGTATAACGTACAACATATAACGTATAACGTATAACGTGTAACGTATAACGTAGAACGTGTAACGTATAACGTATAACGTGTAACATATAACGTATAACCTATAACGTATATTCTATAACGTATAACGTATAACGTATAACGTATAACGTATAACGTATAACGTATAACGTATAACGTATAACGTATAACGTATAACGTATAACGTATAACGTATAACGTATAACGTATAACGTATAACGTATAACGTATAACGTATAACGTATAACGTATAACGTATAACGTATAACGTATAGCGTATAACGTATAACGTATAACGTATTATATAACGTATAACGTAGAACGTATAGCGTATAACGTATAACGTATAACGTATAACGTATAACGTATAACTTATGACGTATAACGTATATCGTATAACTTATAACGTATAACGTATAACGTATAACGTATAACGTATAACCTATAACGTATATTCTATAACGTATAACGTATAACGTATAACGTATAACGTATAACGTATAACGTATAACGTATAACGTATAACGTATAACGTATAACGTATAACGTATAACGTATAACGTATAACGTATAACGTATAACGTATAACTTATAACGTATAACGTATAACGTACAACGTATAACCTATAACGTATATTCTATAACGTATAACGTATAACGTATAACGTATAACGTATAACGTTTAACGTATAACGTATAACGTAGAACGTATAACGTAGAACGTATAACGTATAACGTATAACCTATAACGTATTATGTATAACATATAATGTATAACGTATAACGTATAACGTATAACGTAAAACGTATAACGTATAACGTATAACGTATAACGTATAACGTATAACGTAAAACGTATAACGTATAACGTATAAGGTATAACGTATAACTTATGACGTATAACGTATAACGTATAACGTATAGCGTATAACGTATAACGTATAACGTATAACGTATTATATAACGTATAACGTAGAACGTATAGCGTATAACGTATAACGTAAAACGTATAACGTATAACGTATAACGTATAACGTGTAACGTATAACGTATAACGTGTAACGTATAACGTAGAACGTGTAACGTATAACGTATAACGTGTAACATATAACGTATAACGTGTAACATATAACGTATAACGTATAACGTATAGCGTATAACGTATAACGTATAATGTATAACGTATAACGTATAACGTATAACGTACAACATATAACGTATAACGTATAACGTGTAACGTATAACGTAGAACGTGTAACGTATAACGTATAACGTGTAACATATAACGTATAACCTATAACGTATATTCTATAACGTATAACGTATAACGTATAACGTATAACGTATAACGTATAACGTATAACGTATAACGTATAACGTATAACGTATAACGTATAACGTATAACGTATAACGTATAACGTATAACGTATAACGTATAACGTATAACGTATAACGTATAACGTATAACGTATAACGTATAACGTATAACGTATAACGTATAACGTATAACGTATAACGTATAACGTATAACGTATAACGTATAGCGTATAACGTATAACGTATAACGTATTATATAACGTATAACGTAGAACGTATAGCGTATAACGTATAACGTATAACGTATAACGTATAACGTATAACTTATGACGTATAACGTATATCGTATAACTTATAACGTATAACGTATAACGTATAACGTATAACGTATAACCTATAACGTATATTCTATAACGTATAACGTATAACGTATAACGTATAACGTATAACGTATATCGTATAACCTATAACGTATATTCTATAACGTATAACGTATAACGTATAACGTATAACGTATAACGTATAACGCATAACGTATAACGTATAACGTATAACGTATGACGTATAACGTATAACGTATAACGTATAACGTATAACGTATAACGTATAACGTATAACGTATAACGTATAACGTATAACGTATAACGTATAACGTATAACGTATAACGTAAAACGTATAACGTATAACGTATAACGTATAACGTGTAACGTATAACGTATAACGTGTAACGTATAACGTATAACGTGTAACGTATAACGTAGAACGTGTAACGTATAACGTATAAAGTGTAACATATAACGTATAACGTGTAACATATAACGTATAACGTATAACGTATAGCGTATAACGTATAACGTATAATGTATAACGTATAACGTATAACGTATAACGTACAACATATAACGTATAACGTATAACGTGTAACGTATAACGTAGAACGTGTAACGTATAACGTATAACGTGTAACATATAACGTATAACGTATAACGTATGACGTATAACGTATAACTTATAACGTATAACGTATAACGTATAACTTATAACGTATAACGTATAACGTATAACGTATAACCTATAACGTATATTCTATAACGTATAACGTATAACGTATAACGTATAACGTATAACGTATAACGTATAACCTATAACGTATATTCTATAACGTATAACGTATAACGTATAACGTATAACGTATAACGTATAACGCATAACGTATAACGTATAACGTATAACGTATGACGTATAACGTATAACGTATAACGTATAACGTATAACGTATAACGTATAACGTATAACGTATAACGTATAACGTATAACGTATAACGTATAACGTATAACGTATAACGTAAAACGTATAACGTATAACGTATAACGTATAACGTGTAACGTATAACGTATAACGTGTAACGTATAACGTATAACGTGTAACGTATAACGTAGAACGTGTAACGTATAACGTATAAAGTGTAACATATAACGTACAACGTGTAACATATAACGTATAACGTATAACGTATAGCGTATAACGTATAACGTATAATGTATAACGTATAACGTATAACGTATAACGTACAACATATACAACGTATAACGTATAACGTGTAACGTATAACGTAGAACGTGTAACGTATAACGTATAACGTGTAACATATAACGTATAACGTTATAACGTATGACGTATAACGTATAACTTATAACGTATAACGTATAACGTACAACGTATAACCTATAACGTATAACGTATAACGTATAACGTAAAACGTATAACGTATAACGTATAATGTATAACGTATAACGTATAACGTATAACGTACAACATATAACGTATAATGTATAACGTGTAACGTATAACGTAGAACGTGTAACGTATAACGTATAACGTGTAACATATAACGTATAACGTATAACGTATGACGTATATCGTATAACGTATAACGTGTAACGAAGAACGTATAACGAATAACGTAAAACGTATAACGTATAACGTATAACGTATAACGTATAACGTATAACGTATAACGTATAACGTATATCGTATAACGTATAAGGTATAACGTGTAACGTATAACGTAAAACGTATGACGTATTACATATAACGTATGACGTATAACGTATAACGTATAACGTATAACGTATAACGTATAACGTATAACGTATAACGTATAACGTATAACGTATAACGTATAACGTATAACGTATAACGTATAACGTATAACGTATAACGTATAACGTATAACGTATAACGTATAACGTATAACGTATAACGTATAACGTATAACGTATAACGTATAACGTATAACGTATAACGTATAACGTATAACGTATAACGTATAACGTATAACGTATAACGTATAACGTATAACGTATAACGTATAACGTATAACGTATAACGTATAACGTATAACGTATAACGTATAACGTATAACGTATAACGTATAACGTATAACGTATAACGTATAACGTATAACGTATAACGTATAACGTATAACGTATAACGTGTAACGTATAACGTAGAACGTGTAACGTGTAACGTATAACGTGTAACATATAACGTATAACGTATAACGTATGACGTATAACGTATAACGTATAACGTGTAACGAAGAACGTATAACGAATAACGTAAAACGTATAACGTATAACGTATAACGTATAACGTATAACGTATAACGTATAACGTATAACGTATAACGTATAAGGTATAACGTGTAACGTATAACGTAAAACGTATGACGTATTACATATAACGTATAACGTATAACGTATAACGTATAACGTATAACGTATAACGTATAACGTATAACGTATAACGTATAACGTATAACGTATAACGTATAACGTATAACGTATAACGTATAACGTATAATGTATAACGTATAACGTATAACGTATACCGTATAACGTATAACGTATAACGTATGACGTATAACGTATAACGTATAACGTATAACGTATAACGTATAACGTATAACGTATAACGTATAACGTATAACGTATAACGTATAACGTATAGCGTATAACGTACAGCGTATAACGTATAACGTATAACGTATAACGTATAACGTATAACGTATAACGTATAACGTATAACGTATAACGTATAACGTATAACGTATAACTTATAACGTATAACGTATAACGTACAACGTATAACCTATAACGTATAACCTATAACGTATATTCTATAACGTATAACGTATAACGTATAACGTATAACGTATAACGTATAACGTATAACGTATAACGTATAACGTATAACGTATAACGTATAACGTATAACGTATAACGTATAACGTATAACGTATAACGTATAACGTATAACGTATAACGTATAACGTATAACGTATAACGTATAACGTATAACGTATAACGTATAACGTATAACGTATTACGTATAACGTATAACCTATAACGTATTACGTATAACGTATAACGTATAACGTATAACGTATAACGTATAACGTATAACGTATAACGTATAACGTATAACGCATAACGTAAAACGTATAACGTATAACGTATAACGTATAACGTATAACGTATAACGTATAACGTATAACGTAAAACGTATAACGTATGACGTATTACATATTACGTATAACGTATAACGTATAACGTATAACGTATAACGTATAACGTATAACGTATCACGTATAAGGTATGACCTATAACGTATATCGTATAACGTATAACGTATAACCTATAACGTATAACGTATAACGTATAACGTATAACGTATAACGTATAACGTATAACGTATAACGTATAACGCGTAACGTATAACGTATAACGTATAACGTATAACGTATAACGTATAAAGTATGACGTATAACGTATAACGTATAACGCATAGCGTATAACGTAAAACGTATGACGTATTACATATTACGTATAACGTATAACGTATAACGTATAACGTATAACGTATAACGTATAACGTATAACGTATAACGTATAACGTATAACGTATAACGTATAACGTATAACGTATAACGTATAACGTATAACGTATAACGTATAACGTATAACGTATAACGTATAACGTATAACGTATAACGTAGAACGTATAACGTATAACGTATAACGTATAACGTATAACGTATAACGTATAACGTATAACGTATAACGTATAACGTATAACGTATAACGTATAACGTATAACGTATAACGTATAACGTATAACGTATAACGTATAACGTATAACGTATAAAGTATAACGTAAAACGTATGACGTATTACATATTACGTATAACGTATAACGTATAACGTATAACGTATAACGTATAACGTATAACGTATAACGTATAACGTATAACGTATAACGTATAACGTATAACGTATAACGTATAACGTATAAAGTATAACGTATAACGTATAACGTATAACGTATAACGTATAACGTATAACGTATAACGTACAACGTATAACGTATAACGTATAACGTGTAACGTCTAACGTATAATGTATGACGTATAACGTATAACGTATGACGTATAACGTATAGCGTATAACGTATAACGTATAGCGTATAACGTATAACGTATAACGTATAACGTATAACGTTTAACGTATAACGTATAACGTATAACGTATAACGTATAACGTATAACGTATAACGTATAACCTATAACGTATATTCTATAACGTATAACGTATAACGTATAACGTATAACGTATAACGTATAACGTATAACGTATAACGTATAACGTATAACGTATAACGTATAACGTATAACGTATAACGTGTAACGTATAACGTATAACGTATAACGTATAACGTATAACGTATAACCTATATTGTGTAACATCTGACGTATAACGTATAACGTATAACGTATAACGTACAACGTATAACGTATAACGTATAACGTATAACGTATAACGTATAACGTATAACGTATAACGTATAACGTATAACGTATAACGTATAACGTATAACGTATAACGTATAACGTATAACGTATAACGTATAACGTATAACGTATAACGAATAACGTATAACGTATAACGTATAACGTATAACGTATAACGTATAACGTATAACGTATAACGTATAACGTATAACGTATAACGTATAACGTATAACGTATAACGTATAACGTATAACGTATAACGTGTAACGTATAACGTAAAACGTATGACGTATTACATATTACGTATAACGTATAACGTATAACGTATAACGTATAACGTATAACGTATAACGTATAACGTATAAAGTATAACGTATAACGTATAACGTATAACGTATAACGTATAACGTATAACGTATAACGTATAACGTATAACGTATAACGTATAACGTATAACGTATAACGTATAACGTATAACGTATAACGTATAACGTATAACGTATAACGTATAACGTATTACGTATAACGTATAACCTATAACGTATTACGTATAACGTATAACGTATAACGTATAACGTATAACGTATAACGTATAACGTATAACGTATAACGCATAACGTAAAACGTATAACGTTTAACGTATAACGTATAACGTATAACGTATAACGTATAACGTATAACGTATAACGTATAACGTATAACGTATAACGTATAACGTATCACGTATAAGGTATGACCTATAACGTATATCGTATAACGTATAACGTATAACCTATAACGTATAACGTATAACGTATAACGTATAACGTATAACGTATAACGTGTAACGTATAACGTATAACGTATAACGTATAACGTATAAAGTATGACGTATAACGTATAACGTATAACGCATAGCGTATAACGTAAAACGTATGACGTGTTACATATTACGTATAACGTATAACGTATAACGTATAACGTATAACGTATAACATATAACGTATAACGTATAACGTGTAACGTATAACGTATAACGTATAACGTATAACGTATAAAGTATGACGTATAACGTATAACGTATAACGCATAGCGTATAACGTAAAACGTATGACGTATTACATATTACGTATAACGTATAACGTATAACGTATAACGTATAACGTATAACGTATAACGTATAACGTATAACGTATAACGTATAACGTATAACTTATAACGTATAACGTATAACGTATAACGTATAACGTATAACGTATAACGTATAACGTATAACGTATAACGTATAACGTATAACGTATAACGTATAACGTATAACGTATAACGTATAACGTATAACGTATAACGTATAACGTATAACGTATTACGTATAACGTATAACCTATAACGTATTACGTATAACGTATAACGTATAACGTATAACGTATAACGTATAACGTATAACGTATAACGTATAACGCATAACGTAAAACGTATAACGTTTAACGTATAACGTATAACGTATTACATATTACGTATAACGTATAACGTATAACGTATAACGTATAACGTATAACGTATAACGTATCGCGTATAAGGTATGACCTATAACGTATATCGTATAACGTATAACGTATAACCAATAACGTATAACGTATAACGTATAACGTATAACGTATAACGTATAACGTGTAACGTATAACGTATAACGTATAACGTATAACGTATAAAGTATGACGTATAACGTATAACGTATAACGCATAGCGTATAACGTAAAACGTATGACGTATTACATATTACGTATAACGTATAACGTATAACGTATAACGTATAACGTATAACGCATAACGTATAACGTATAACGTATAACGTATAACGTATAACGTATAACGTATAACGTATAACGTATAACGTATAACGTATAACGTATAACGTATAACCTATAACGTATAACGTATAACGTATAACGTATAACGTATAACGTATAACGTATAACGTATAACGTATTACGTATAACGTATAACCTATAACGTATTACGTATAACGTATAACGTATAACGTATAACGTATAACGTATAACGTATAACGTATAACGTATAACGCATAACGTAAAACGTATAACGTATAACGTATAACGTATAACGTATAACGTATAACGTATAACGTATAACGTAAAACGTATAACGTATGACGTATTACATATTACGTATAACGTATAACGTATAACGTATAACGTATAACGTATAACGTATAACGTATCGCGTATAAGGTATGACCTATAACGTATATCGTATAACGTATAACGTATAACCAATAACGTATAACGTATAACGTATAACGTATAACGTATAACGTATAACGTGTAACGTATAACGTATAACGTATAACGTATAACGAATAAAGTATGACGTATAACGTATAACGTATAACGCATAGCGTATAACGTAAAACGTATGACGTATTACATATTACGTATAACGTATAACGTATAACGCATAACGTATAACGTATAACGTATAACGTATAACGTATAACGTATAACGTATAACGTATAACGTATAACGTATAACGTATAACGTATAACGTATAACGTATAACGTATAACGAATAACGTATAACGTATAACGTATAACGTATAACGTATAACGTATAACGTATAACGTGTAACGTATAACGTATAACGTATAACGTATAACGTATAAAGTATGACGTATAACGTATAACGTATAACGCATAGCGTATAACGTAAAACGTATGACGTATTACATATTACGTATAACGTATAACGTATAACGTATAACGTATAACGTATAACGTATAACGTATAACGTATAACGTATAACGTATAACGTATAACGTATAACGTATAACGTATAACGTATAACGTATAACGTAGAACGTATAACGTATAACGTATAACGTATAACGTATAACGTATAACGTATAACGTATAACGTATAACGTATAACGTATAACGTATAACGTATAACGTATAACGTATAACGTATAACGTATAACGTATAACGTATAAAGTATAACGTAAAACGTATGACGTATTACATATTACGTATAACGTATAACGTATAACGTATAACGTATAACGTATAACGTATAACGTATAACGTATAACGTATAACGTATAACGTATAACGTATAACGTATAACGTATAACGTATAACGTATAACGTATAACGTATAACGTATAACGTATAACGTATAACGTATAACGTATAACGTATAACGTATAACGTATAACGTATAACGTATAACGTATAACGTATAACGTATAACGTATAACGTATAACGTATAACGTATAACGTATAACGTGTAACGTCTAACGTATAATGTGTGACGTATAACGTATAACGTATAACGTATAACGTATAGCGTATAA